>NC_132782.1:142731964-143034995 GCF_048418805.1 Vulpes vulpes
TCAACCTTGTATTCTGCAATTTTGTTATAATCATTCATTAGTTCCAGGAGGGTTTTTTTTTTTTTCAGTTAATTCTTTTGGAGTTTTTACATAGATGACAATGTCATCTGTGAACAAAGACAGTTTTATTTCTTCCTTCCTAATCTGCATACCCTTTATTTCCTTTTGGCATCTTATTTCATCCACTAAGTTATCCAGTACAATGCTAGAAAAGGAGTGATGGGAGAGAATATCCTTGTCTTGTTCCTGACCTTAGCAGAAAAGTGTCTACTTTCACACGAGTAAGTATGATACTAGATGTGGGGGTTTTCTGTAGAATTTTTTTTTATCAAGTTGAGGACATTTCCTTCTATTCCTAGTTTGCTGAAAGTTTTGAATGGAAGTTAGATTGTACTGAATGCTTTTTTCTGCATCTACTGCTATGAATATGTGATTTTTCTTCATTAGCTTGTGATGTAATAGATCACACACTAATTGATTTTTGAATGTTGAATCAGACTCACATATCTGCAATAAATCAAACTTGGTTGTGGTGTATCATTCTTTTTCTACATTGTTGGATTTGATTTGCAATATTTTATGGAGCATTTTCGCCTCTATGTTTAATAGCGATATTGGTCTGTAGTTATCTTTAAAGTCTTCTTGAGATTTTGATATTAGGGTAATGTTGGCCTCATAGGATGAGATAAGAAGTATGCTCTCTGCTTCTATTTTCTAAAAGAAAATGTAGAGAATTGGTATAATTTATTCCTAAATGTTTGGTAGAATTCACCAGTGAATTCATCCGGGCCTGGTGCTTTCTGGTTTGGAAGATTATTAATTGTTGATGCTTTTTCTTTAATAGATACAGCCTATTCATATTATCCTTTTTTGTGTGTGTGAGTTCTAGCAAAATGTGTCCTTCAAGGAATTGGTTCATTTTATCTATTTTATCAGGTTGTCAAATTTGTGGACATAGATAGAGCTGTTCATAATATTCCTTTAATATATATTAATGTCCTGTAGATCTGCAGTGATGACCCTCTTTCCTTTCTGATATTATTAATTCTTATCTTCTGTCATTTTTAATTAGTCTGGTTAGAAGCTTTTTGATTCTCTTGATCTTTTCAAAGAAACAGCTTTTGTTTTCATTTATTTCTCTATTGATATTCTGTTTTCAAATTCGATTCAGCTCTAATTTTTTATTTCTTTTTTTTTTCCTGTTCATTTCAGATTTCATTTGCACTTTTTCTCTAAACATCCAAAGCCTTAAAAATATTTAGACATATTGATTTACTCTCCATTTTGGAATTTACTGAATATTGCTAAACTATGCCTAAGTATTAAGAAAAACTTCATTCATTGAATGAATGCCATGTGCTTTTCACCGCTTTGAAATTTGATTATATTATCTCACTGACTCCTCATAGCAATCCTTGAAAGCTAGACAATGCTATCTCCATTTTATTAATGGAAAACCTAAGACTCCAAGAATTTAGCTAACATAACTTTGACAGAAAAAGTAGGAAATAAACTTATCTTTGTCATCAAGAGCTATTTGGTAGACAAGTTTTCTATGTAGGCTGCTTTATGTCATGTACAAGTTGAGCTTTAAATTATTTAAGTAAGTGTTCTGTAAACTAATAAAAATATTAGATTGTTGCCCTAATATTTATTGCAAAGAAAGGCAGTCATTTATTACAAACATATTCTATGACAGATGTATACTAACTCATGTCATCCCCATAATTGTCTTATGAGATTTGTCACCCCAATTTTACAACCTATCAAAAAGAAGTCCAGAGAGAGACTAAATAATTTGCTTAAGGTCTGCCACTTTTAAACTGTAGAATTTATAGTCAAACTCAAACACTTTGGATGTAGAACCACTGGCCTTAGCCTCTAAGCTACCTACATTATGTCAGCAATACTGACTTAATATAGTAATAGCAATACTATAATTAATATAGTAATGATAATAGGGAACATTTGCATTGTATAAAAATTTGTACACAAATTGAATAATTTGAAATAGAAAATCAACCCAATTCATCTGAAAGTCCTTAGATAGGTCTTGTCCGATTTATCAATATGATCACCGCTTTAATAACTAGAATATTTACTAGGTTTTGGGCCTTCAAAATAAAGATAGATGAAAGGAACAATTATTCTTTTACCATCTCTTCATTAATATATTTGGATTATACTCATGCAAAGAAAATAGAAGCAAATATTTTGAGAAAATAGAAGATAATCTAATTACTCATAACCAATAGGACAATTAATTTAGGAAATTGACTCTTTAATAAATGGAAATATTTCTCTTTTAAAGATCACTTGTTAGTTTTTAGTGCTTACTATTTTGCAGCTTGATTTTTAAAGAGCCCTTTTATAACTCAGAGTTATCATTACCATGAAACACAAAAAGCATTCCTAAAATAAAAACGGCATTTGGAGCACATCTGTTTCAATGATATGCTTTAAAGAAATTTGCATCTATTGGAATCTGATGGCTTGTTTGTGGGTTGCTTTGAGAAGGTGCTCTGCATGACTCAAAATTAGCCTGTGTATCAGGAGAGATGGGTGTTGCCATGGTAAGTACACATTTTTTAATTGAATAGCAAACTAATAGGCACATAAAACCCACATAACTTGTTGGCACATAAATTGCCTCTCCTGGGGCCTCAATTAAACATATTCCTCTTCTGAAATATTTTGCTATTTTTTCTCTGTTTTGTTTAGATAGTAGTCATACATCTCCTTTTGCAGCCTGAAGCCTCAATCCTCAACCACACAGTCTTTCTGACTTCCCGTCATTGATGGAACTGCAGTTTTCCCCATGCAAGGAAGAACTACTTTGTGTACGAATAAGGCATTAAGATGGTAAGAGTTATGTGAACCCATGCTCTGACTTCTAGTACATGTCTGGAATAGTCACTATAAAACATGTTGTGGGACCACTATTAAATACAACTCAAGAAATTCCTCAATTTCATTCTAAAGTGATTAAAAATGACCACCTTCTGATGTTACTGGATAAAAGTCATTGGCTAAATTTGCGGACTCAAACCTACCCCGCTCTCTCAGAAATCTGGAATTTATCAACTCTTCTTCCTTACACCTCACCCCACGCCAACCCAACTTATCCTGCACTCTTCATTGACACAGTAGTAAAAGCTTTTGCCCTTTCATCTTTTTTTCCCCTCCACTCGCATATTATGGACTCACATTTCCTTATTCATCCTTTGCTTCAAAAGGGAAGGCCCTTTCATGGCATTTCACAGGTGATACAGCAATTTGCAGGATGGTGCTCTGCCTCCCTTTCCCATTTTGAAGATTTTTTTTTTTTTTCTGGTTTTACTTTAATCACAGCGAAGCATGTGGAGAGGACGGTCATTTGGACTCATATCCAAGTTATTTTTGGAAGCACATTGACAAAATTTTAAGTAGACATTGTATTTTACAAAGAATGCTCTTCTGAGATCACTCTGGCTTGAACAATAAGAAAATTCAAGACTACGGGAGGCGAGCACAACAGGATATCCATAAGTAACAACGCCTACTTATCAACTAGGGGGAGTTTAACAGACTTGTTCCTGACTGTGACAAACAGTGAGCAGAATTTTTAGAGGAGCGGGAAGCAGAGACTGAACACAAAAGATCACTCTGGAAAAGATTTGGTGTAGTGCACGAAGGCCGCTTCCTGGTGCAAATCAAGAGCGATTTGGAACAATAGTGACTGATCGTTTTCAGCAGCTGCCTCTACTTTCATTCTATCGCCTTGTAGAGTTCACCCACCTTTGTTTTCTCACTTTGATTTCAGAGTTCATTTTTCATGATGTTCATTTTTTATGATGAAAGTGGACCTGTCTTGAAGGAATAGATGAATAGCGCCTCGTGGGTTCAAAGACACCTTCAACGGCTTGGAACAAAAGGAAATTATTATACAGATCAAGGGACTACATGGAAGTGTTTTTACAGATTTTAAATAAAATATAAACAGCTGTTGAGAGAAGCATGGCACAGTAACAGTTGTTACCAATCCATTAATAATCTGAACACAAATTCGATCCTGTTCATTATGTGTAACCCACATTCCTCTATGGGGAAAACAGTCAGTTTTGAATGTGTAAAAAATGGATTCAACAGCAAATCAGAACGAATATAGAGAAAGGAAATGGTGGATCAAGTCTGAATTTATTATGTAATTTTCCTGAAAACCAAGTAATCAATATTTTCTAGCTATGTAATGAGTGGTGCTAATAGTGATAGTCTGCTTTTATTGGCTACCATTCAAGGGACTGTCAGTTGAATGATGGAACACACCAAGGAACTCTCCCCCGTCTTCTTCTATTTCCTATGCTAGTAAAATGAAGTCTTAGTTTCTAATAAGGAGCACTCAGTCTCTCTGGATAGTTGCTTATTAAAACAGAAAAAAACACATCTAAATCTCACTAGGTGACTGAAAGTCTTTCAGTAAGATGTCTGACCCAAACCCCCAAGGTCCTTCTGACGTGTGTCTCTAGAGGGTAGAAATAAGTAAGAGATGGTGGCATTCTTTCCAAAATCCTTATTCACTAGTGAGATATGGAGTCTAAACAGGAAGACATTATGTTTCGCTTTGCATTAAAAGACCTAAATGCAGTAAAAAAAAAAAAAAAAAAAAAAATTTCACCAAAGCAACTCGATTACAATCAGCTGTATTTGTATTGACGTCACACGATACAATTGAATAGAATAGAAATCTGACTCAGAAAGACCATATAAACTTTTTAAAAGTTGGTGCACACAGTTTATGGCATTGGGTTTGAAAGCAAAAGCTATGGAAAATGAGAGTGCTTACAGGAACAGGAATGTCTATCCTTCTGAATGACTGACTTGAGGAAAGTAAAACAATCCTCCCTTCTTCAGCGTTCTGGAATGCAGCAACTCCACGTTAAATTAATTAAACAAAGAGGCCATTGGACTGAGGTGGTTCCAATACCTCAGCGGTTTACCTAAGCAAACCAAAACCTAAGCCTTTAAATGCCTCAAGGTTAAGAAACCGTGACCTAAGCAAAACCACTCACCAACAAGCCAACTAGGCTGTTCCAAATAAGGCAACCACGTACATCATTGCCAAATAATTTCCTTGCTTTGCCTCCTTTTTTCTCTCTATAAAAGTCTTTTCCCCCAGCTCGAGTTAGCAAAGTGCTCCCAACCTCTTCTGGTTTGACACTGCCTGTTTGGAATCAGTCTTGGCTCAAAAAAACTCTTAAAATTATATTAAGCCTCAGTTTATCTTTTAACATCTATCAGCGTGAAATACATTCTCTGTGGCGATGCTGTACTAAGCCAAACATAGCTTGTAACTATGCTATCCATACAGAAGGCAGTTCTCAAATTATACACCTTTGGAATACAGTTTGAGAATCATTCGTGAGTATTTTATCCCATCCAGTAAAGATCTCCTTAATTTATAGGTAGTCCCTCAAATATAATGTGCCCATAAAGAATCCTAACTGGTGTGGGAAATCCATGGAATCCAAAGACAGGCCGCAAGAAATTAACTTAGTTTTGAATAAATGTGGAAGTTGGCTCACATGTGTTTTTTGAAGGCAATGCATTACGATTATAAAATGTTACATGAACATGGTATTAAAATCTTCCCTATCTATGAAATAAGATAAAATCTTGTTGTCTTGTTGTGACCTTACCAAAAAACGTTCATATCTTCTCCTCTGCTTTTTGTCATTTCTTTCCTCTTCAAGACTACAGCTTTGTAATGTTTGATACTCAGATTTAGATCTTTCTAATGTTTGTAGTCATCCCACAGGAAAAAAAAATGGCTTTTAAACAGAAAATCTCTTGCCTAAAGTGCAAATAAATGGCTCCATTTTGTAAGTAAAATGAATCTGAGATATGTTCAGGGGTGACCTAGCACATAATGAAGGAAGAAACATATTTAATATGCTCATTAGTGGTATTTATTAGCAGACTTATGCAAGGAAGGAATGATCATTCAGAAACAACATTTTCATCAGGCAAAGTACCCCCTAGAGAGCCTTATTGTCCCCAGGAAGTCCAAACATGAGCCATGTTAACATCTGAACAATGGTATTTCTAAATAAAGTAATTAACAGGCATATGTGTCCTGACGATCTAGACATCAAAGGACAAAAATTTCACATCAAAATCAAACACTAAAAACATCAAATAGGAAAGGGCAGCTACTGTTGTTCTAGCAAATCCGGCCTTGATGCATTTTTAAAGTGTAGTTATAAAAACTGTTGTACTGAGTCAATATTTGTTTTTTCTCAATGATTTCCATTTCAAATTTTCTGTTTGCAAGTCAGAGATGATTTTTCTCAATTTTTATGTTCCATGATAGGCCTGGGATTTGGAATCCAGACTGCATCCTCACTGTCTCCTCTCCTGGCCATTGATAAAGATCTGTAATTACAATGAGGCCAAAGATTTTCTTGATGATGTCAAGAGGCAGAAGACAATCCCCCCTGACCTTTCCTAAACACATTTCTCTGACACGCCACCAGTCAAGGTTTCTTATGTCAGTAAAGCAAAAGGCAGGGCTGGAAGGAATAGAAATGGCCAGAACGTTTCTCATTCTCCTGCACAGCACAGCCACGCTGCACAACCTTTACTGTGTCCTAGAAGAGAAAGGCTCCTTTACTTGGTAGCTTTGTTCTTTTAGAGTCAAACTGAAGATTGGGCCCAAATTCTAGATCAGAGCCCATATATTTAACGAAGCCAAAAAAGGAGGGCCGACTTTGACTATTTATCAGTTAACATTTGCCACACTCCTTCCTTCCCTGAATATCAGTGTCCTTCTGTGCATGAGAGCTGGTGCGTGATAGGGGATAAACCATGGCTTCTGGAGCCAGGTGGCTGAGTCCATTGTCTGGCTCTGCCATTTAACAACTATTTGACCTGGGACAACTAAATACATCTCTTAAACCTCATTTTCTGTAAAATGTGGATGAATACTTACATTGCAATTTGTTTTTAAGGATTGAATTTATAAAATAGTTAGTGGGCTTAGAGCAAGGCTTTGCAGACAATAAGTGCTAAATCCACTTAAACCATTGTTATATCATTATTATTATTATTATCATTATTTGATATTGCTTGTAGTAGACCCTGATATTTGGCTCACTTAACATATGTTCCAACATCTTTTTGGTATGCTTTTCTTTACTATTTAGATGAGAAAGTTAAAAACAAATTTCACTGACTCCTTTCCAGCTAGACTGTGATCAGTTTCTTCCAATCAATGCACCCGCAAAGCACAGCAACTGATCAAAGGTAAATCAGGTGTTCTGGACAGCATGGTGGACTATGGGCATCCAGGCCAGCCATAGATTCCTAAGAATGGGTATCACCTTCATGGTCATTTACCCTAGAAGAGTTCCATGGTGTGATTGAGCATTTTTTCTGACTGTAAAATACAATCTGGTTCTCTGAGTTTCCTGATCTATAAACTATAGATCCCTAGAAGAGTTCCATGATCTATAAACTATAGAGAGTTATAGAGAGTTCAGGAACTAAAGAGTTCCTGATCTATAAACTATAGATCCCTAGAAGAGTTCCATGGTGTGATTGAGCATTTTTTCTGACTGCAAAATACAATCTGGTTCTCTGAGTTTCCTGATCTATAAACTATAATCTATAAACTATCAACTATGCCTTAGTAAACTCGTTTTTGCTTAAGCTATTTGGCTTAAACTTTGCTACTGGCAATAAAAACCCTGGCTGTCACAAAACATCATTTAAGATTCCATGGAGCAGTATGGCCCTTTATCTATGAGTGTGATTACAGTGTGGCAAGGTCATGCCTCTCAAGTACAGAAAAGGGACAACTCTCATGCATGTGACCAATTCTGCTCCAAACAGTTATCAAATAGTTGGATCCCTTTCCTCTAATTCTTTACACCATGGTCAGCTTCAAATTCCCAGAGAATTAGAGACATAGGCTCCAATGATTGTGACACATACATAGTTTTCTTCCTATAGTTGTTGCTTTGTCTATTGCCTTCCTTTCACCTGAAGCTAGAACAGTGTGGTTAGTAAACAAATCCAAGGCCAATTTCGTGTCATTGAGAAGGCAAGAAATTTCATTGTAAACAATGTAGACAAAGTTGGTGAATCCTTGGTTTATATATGGTCACAAACTTTCCGGAAATTTCTGGTTCCATTTCCAGCTCTGCCCTTTTTTGAACAGCATTTCAAGGCTCATATTTATTTCCTGTCCACTTAATCAGGAAGGTGTCAAGATTGTTCTCAAGGAATCATGAATCAAGACTTCCCCGTTAGATAAGGACAGAGACGAGGATAAAACACAGGTCTCCTAGTTTCTTTTTCAGAACGGTTTTTACTACTCTTTACTAACAACAGACTTACCCAAACCAGGAGTTATGCTCAGTTCAGGTGTGATTTGGCTGCGGGAAAGAATACCTTATGCTTTCAACGCCTTTATGTTGCAGATACTAAATTTTAGGGCAGCCCCAGTGGCTCAGCGGTTTAGCGCTGCCTCCAGCCCAGATCCTGGAGACCTGGGATCAAGTCCCAGGTCAGGCTCCCTGCATGGAGCCTGCTTCTCCCTCTGCTTGTGTCTCTGCCTCTCTCTGTGTCCCTCATGAATAAATAAATAAAATCTTTAAAAAAAAAAAGATGCTAAATTTTAATTGAAAGCTTTTTAATAGGCTTGTCATGGCCATTGACTGAGAGTCTCATAACTCTTACTATAATACAACAGGTAGTAATGTCAGTGATTGTTACCATTCCGATGAATCGAATTTAATTGAATCATAGTTATTTGTAAATATATATTTAGCCATACCAGCACAGACAATAATAATAGGATCTGAGTATTTTAGTATATTATTATATTTATAGCAATTACATTTAATATCAATTGATCCCTCAGGGTATTTTTTTTTTCCTCTCAGGGTATTTTATTCATGATCTGCAATGTAAAAATAGAAAGGTTGCCCGGTGGTAACACAAATGCATCCAGGCATTAAGAAGGCAAATTTGTTTCTAAGAGCCTCCAAAAGTCTTTTGGCATTCTCTCTGCCTGCAGTGCTCTTCCTTGTCCCCAGCCTCTCCTTCCCTACCCTTCACAGTTTCTCCCACCCTTCAAGTGGAAGTTATTTCCTCCTCCATCACCTAGGCTGGATAAAATTGCTCCCACAGCACTCCTCTCTTAACAATGCATATGAAATTTATCAAACACTACTTTATATTGCAATTTGTTTTCTACTTAATTTTGCTTCCCCATCAGAGCATTAGCCAAATTGGAGAAGACAGATATCAAGTCTTATGCTTCTGTTCTCCAGTGCCTTGGAATGTTTGGGGTTTTTCACAGAGACAGTAAATATATGATGAATGAGGAGGGTCACAAACTCAACTTCCTGAAGGGGGGGGCCAGTCAACATGATTGTCACAAAGCCTAATATAAGGAATATGGCTTTTTTTTTTTCATGAATGAGAAAACCAAGCCTGGAGAGAGTCAATTGTCTTGCCCAGGTTCATGCAGGATCATAATGTGATGGAGACATCACTAAACCCAGAATATCTGAGGCCTGCTCGAGGGCATTATTTTGCTCTGCACCAGAATGCTGTTGTTACTTATGTGCCCAGGCTCACCACAGAAGTGAGAGGCAGTTTTCACTGAGAGAAGAACCAGTTATCTAGGGCTTGGGTTTTTCTTTACCTTTTGCGTATTTTTTTTTTCTTTTAGTTGACATTTAAGAGTCTGCATAGTATCACGTGCTTATTTTCCATGTAATTATCTGCTATTTTCCATTCACCATTTATGTGTACATGTTTGCAAATGATGGCAATTAGCATCCTCAAGACTTCATCCACTTTGCAGTGCTTATCCTAAATTCAAAAACATAGAAACACACACACCATAATTTACCTTTCAGAAGAACGTCTACATCGAATAAACCAGCAGCCAAATTGAAAATTCGAAATTGCATCTGGAGCTAATAAAAAACAAAATTGTCTGTAATACCAGCAATGATCAGTAGAATCTGTACTATTCAAGGAGTAATATGCAAGTGGTTTTCATTGGCAAGTGGGTTTTGGATGTTGGTCTGCCAAACCACCTTCCTTTTTTCCATGGACCCTTGTAAACTTTTCAACTTAGGAAAGGAGTCACCTTTTTGTTTTGCTTTCTCATGCTCACTCTGTCTGGTGAAAAGTTACATGAGCAAGCCTCCTCAAAATCTAACTTGCTGAGGGAGTGGGGGAGGCCATGACACAGGATGACTGTGAATGTGAATATGCTGCTCTGGAGTTTCCATTTTGATAAAACAGAAGGAGAAAGAGGGGACAAAGGTGAGAATGCAGGAGGGCGATGTGGCCGGGGACAGCTATAGTCTTCTCAAGGCTCTGCTGTAGTGAACCACGAACACTGGATATTGGTTACAGTTAGTGAAGAAAGACCAATGGCTGGGAAGAAAGCTGAGAGAAGGGCAGTTGGGACTGTTGCTGATCAGGAGATTTCCACCAGTATTCACAATAGTTATATCACTCAAAATATAATCATTCCATTGTTTTGGTTTGGAAGTTCTAGACAATTATATACCTGTCAGTCAAAGCTGAATCAAGAAACAATAGAAAAATGGAAGGAAAGTGAGTATTTTGAAGAACAATGGCTATGTCACAGCTTACTTAGGTGACCTTGACAATATGACTAACCCTTTCAAAGACCAGCTACAAAATGATATCCAAAGAGTTTTGCTCTGGATGTGTTAACTGTAACATTTTATTTGCATTCTTCCATTAAGAGTTGTTGAAAAAAAAATAGTGGAGTTTTCAATAAATATCTGTGGGTTCCAGGGTCTCATATAAATTTGAAGACCACAGACCACAACTAGTCAGGAATTTGTATTTATAATTATGACTGAATACTTGCGTTGAAAGAAAACTAATTTTATGTGAACATAACTTTGTAATAGAGTACCCTGAATGTCACACTCAAAAAGAATCCATTGCAGATGTCGGTAACCTGTGAAAAGAAACAGAGAATATGGTCATGTTTAAATCTGCCAATCACAGATTTTTACTTCTTGACCAATTCACTATAGAATGAGAAACTATGCAAAAATAATACTCTAAAGATTGCACATCTATATATTAATATAGTATAATAAATAGGAAAACCACTCTAATCATTTAGGGGAAACATTTGAACTATTTATGGAAAAGAGGTTTTTTTATAAATGTTTATAAGAAAAACCAAGATTATTCAGGTTATTAGTCTTATTACTGGTTAAGCCCTGAAATGACTATTTCACTGTCCCCACAACATCAGTTATTGTGGTGATGGGTAGCACCTTATGCTAGTGTTTTTAAGGGATAAACAAACAAAAAGAATTCATTATGACCTTGATGCTGGAAGCTTGGTTTTGAGAATGAAATGTAACTTAGGAAAAGATAAAAGTCAAAGGAATAAAACTGGTTGTGCAGGTTTCCATTAATGATGTCTTCGTCATTCACAAATCGTTATGACAATGTTTGTCAGGGCAGAAGGAAACAAAATCAAAAATGAAAAGTGATCCTGACACACTTTCCTTCAGGACATTGGATAGAAGCTTTCTTTGGTTTCCTCTAAGAAATGTCATCTAAGCAGGGAAGTAATGGGAAATGAAGACATTGGAGAGCAGTGGGGAAGACAGGAAGAGAAGGAATCTGTCTGGACAAATACAAGAAAGAAAGGGAAGGAGAATACTCTAATATAGGTTAGCGTGAAAGACAGAGGGAAGAAATTCATAGAGAGACATATGCCCATGAGTTAAAAAGAGAGACAGAACTAGCCAAATGATGGATGGGGGGCGGGGGGGGGGGGGCGGTTAGAAAGGAATGAAAAAAGAAAGGATATAGAAGAAACATTATTTATACTAATAAGTAAAAAGTATGATGCTTTTTTTGCCACTCATAATAGAAATTAGGAAACCAAGAAAAGTTCTCATATAGAAGTTTACCCTGGGCTACCTCTCCAACAGGAGCTCTCCAGTCAAATGATGATTTTTTTTTTTTTTTGGTGGGGGTAGGGGGCAAATCATTTATTGGAGGATAGAGATAAAGAAGTGACTGGAAAGTTAGTGATACGTAGGTGAAAAGGAAGGATCCATTTAAAATGTATGTTTACAGAATGTGAGCATATTTGTATTTACTTTGGAGTCAGGAAGACAGCATGATATGTTGCATCTTAGAATACGCTTTTCCACCTGGATAAAATATGAATTTTTGGAAGTAGAATCCTGTGAATGACTGCTTTATTAAACCAGAGCTGAACTAAGGTCCCTTGTTGATTTATTTATCCCACCCTGAGAGGCGGCATAGATGGGAAAACATACTTTACATCAACCATACAGTTAATCATTTCAGATTTCTTTGCCAGAACGGAGGTACCTTTAGCCACAGTCATGCTCACTTCTGCACAATCACACTCATGCACCATCACATGGTGGGGAAGGAAGCTCTCATGCACAAACCATCAGTTCTTGATCCTCTTATGGAGACTTTCCTACACCTTTGCTTGAAACAATTCCATTTGGTTCCAAAAGTCCTAAATAAAATGCTTATCTACTTTGAAATTGTATCTTTATTATTTGGACTTGATGCCTGTCTACATTCTCACCTTCAAACATGACTTATCACTTGTTGATATTAAATCTGATCACCTAGCTGTTCATCAGATATCTCCATGGGAAAGTTACTCTTTTCCCACTTTCCAAATTGCACTCTCCAGAAGGAATTCACTACGTGTAGCCTGCACCACCTTGTAAGGACAAATTATCTACATAAGTTATTTGGAATTCTTCTGCATGGCAATGTGTCTCTCATCCCGTTATGTAGTTACTAAACTATTTATTAATATAAGTATAGACTAATGTATATTTATCTTATACTTTGTGTTATAATCCAATACTACTTTATTTTGTTGCTCGAGTCATTCCTGCTTTAACTATTTGGGAACTCTTAAGTTACCAACATAATATATGTGTCCCTTTAACACATTCCCATAATTAAGGGTCTTCTTTTATTACTTCCTTACTTTCTGTCGTACAAGGTGCACTAGGTTCATCTTGCATATTTCCTACCCATTCCAAGAGTCAGTCCTTTTTCCAAAGATACTTGAGTCCTTTTACTGGAGAATGGTATTACAAACCAGGATCTGAGCATGGATATGCTCATTGCTACTTGGGTGTCTTTGCTTTCAAACCTTCTCAGCTGACAAACCACAGAAATATATGTGTGTGTGGGTATACTAATCCGGGTATATGCTCATATCTATAAATATTTCATATGTAACAACTTCTATCAATATTGTCAAAATAAGCTCCTATTGATGTCTCCAATTCCAATCCATTACCATATGAGGTATTCCGTACCCCTCTCCTTGATGATAACGTAATCTTGCAGCATCTGCTGTCAAATCAATGAACTGTTCAATTCCAGTACGTATGCATAATGGTATCAACTAGAGTACAGTGCTTATTTACAACTTTTTGTTATTTTTTTCCCTTGAGTTTCAAAGATACCACATTTCCAGAGTTATTTACGTCAGCATCTTTTTCTTTAAGATTTTATTTATTTATTCATGAGAGACACACAGAGAGAGAAAGAGAGAGAGAGACACAGGCAGAAGGAGAAGCAGGCTCCATGCAGGGAGCCCGACGTGGGACTCGATTCTGGGTCTCCAGGATCACGCCCTAGGCTGAAGGTGGAGCTAAACCTCTGAGCCACCAGGGCTGCCCAATGTCGGTATCTTTTTCCCTCACTTCTTTTCGTGAGGCTGTTTCACGCATTTGTAGTATGATCAGACTGTTTTGCCACATTCTGCATTCCATCCACTGATACATCACCTCCTAAATATTTTTTTTTAATTTGTTTTCATGGATTCACTCTTTATACTCTGCAATTCTATGATTTGACAAATGCATAGTGACATGCATCCATGATTACAATATCCTGCAGAAAAACTTTACCACTCCCACATATCTCCTTTGTTTCACCCATTCCAACCTGGCAATAACCAAATTCCTGGCAATCACTGATATATTTACCGTCTCTGAAGTTTCATTCATACAGTATGAAACGTTTTCAGACTAGCTTCTTTCAATTAGCAACATACCTCTATGTCTTCTCATGGCTTGACAGCTCATTTCTTTATTATCACTGAATAATATTCCATGTGTAAATACGCTACAGTTTAACCATTTTGCTATTGAAGGACATCTTGATTATTTTAGTTTTTGGCAGTGATGAGAAAGCTGCTATTACATGTGCAAGTTTTTATGTGGACATAAGGCCACTCCAAAGAGAGCCATCAGAGATAAAGGAAAACTGCCCTTTACTTATCCAATAAGCCCTGTAGCTTTTACTTTCTAAAAATCTAAGTTTTCAGGAAGCAGAAATTGCTTGATAAATTCTTCCTCTTTTAGTTATATATGTTTACTCTTTTAATTAATTTACTCTTTTAATTACATACATAAAATTCTATAAAACCTTTCATCAGAACATATATAGTTCTGGTTTCATAAAACCTTTCATTGGAACACATATGGTTCCCTTGTTAAGACACTGTTCACCCATATGAACATTCACTGATTTATTCCTTGCCAAAAGTCTGGGTGTTTAAACTGTCATGTATCTGGCAATGCACCATAATACTTCACTCTAAAAACTTCAAGTCATTTAACATTCATGGAGATTAAAATCTAGCTGAAAATATGAAAGTAAGACCAGAAATGTAGTTAAGTGCTTAGTAGAATTTTGTGTTCCTCATTTATTGCATGGTCTTCAAAATAAACATGTGGGTGGAAGAGATGTAGATGGAAGTCAATGATACTCGCAAATACCAAATTAGGAAAATTGGAACTACAGAGGCATATTTATATACTTTGTGTTTATATGACTCAGGGATATAATAAAGACAAAATAACCTGAAATATTTTTACACAGAAAAATATAATAGGAAATGAAAGTCCATATAATAAGGAGGAAGATAGGACAAGTCACATATAGAATAAAGAGAGAAATCATGGAAAGTATTGATCAAAGTGTCATAGATCAGTGTATGTAGATGATTACACAAAAGAGCTGAATATTATTTACTGGTAAGTCCTATCATTATAAGATCAATTAAAAAAATAAAATAAAATCACTTTACATTTAGTTCTCTGCCACACGGTAAAATCATTCATCTTGTAACACTTCCATTTCTGAAGTCACAACTACATGAGTGGGCAATGAAGTAGAAAGTTAAAATTTAGGCAATATGGACAGTTAATATAATTACCTAGATAACTTGAATTAAAGGTATCCAATTTCCCTCATTTTGAAAATATCTTTGGGTCCAATGAAAAGACTTCAAGACTTTCTGCATTCTTCAGGTCTTATTCTTGAAGATAATTCATTCCAATAGTTTTTATTGGTACCCCCATGATGGCATTAGGGGACTACTCCTTCAAATGATTCCTTAACATCTGGAAATGTCTTAGCCCTTCTCACTAAATATACTGGCCTCCTTACAGGTCTATATCCTATACTTAAGACTAAGTTCTCATAGTAGGCACTTGATACATATTTGTTAATCCCATAAGCTTGTGGGTTAGAGCTGAAGAGGCAAGGAATCATAAAGACTAGTTCTGCCATTTACTGTGAAAACTTGGAAAACTTATATAAGCTACATTAGTCTCTGGTTCTTCATCTTTAATAGAAATGATAATAATTACTTCTCCTAGGATAGGTGTACAGAGTCAATAAAGTAATATATATAAAACCTAAAAAAGGATAGTGTCTGGACATAGTAGTTGCTCAATAAAAATTAGTTTTCCTCTAGCCTCATCTCTTGTGGTAGCTGAGTGTTTACCTAATTAAAAATTTATGGTAATAAATACATTCATTGACAGCAATACTGAGAAATATATAAGAAATTCAAGAAGTTTCCACAGCATATTCTGTGATTTTGCCACCTTCTCTGTAGTCTCCTACCTGAATCCACTGCCTTTTGGGGATCTCCTGTATGCTCAAACTTCTCTCTTTGTTACTTCCATTGATTTTGTCCTTCCTCATATACCAGCAAGGGATTTAAAGTGCAGAGATCTGGGTATTTCACATTTTGAAGCCTTATATAAACCACTTTGCCTGAGTTTCAATTTACTCATCTACAAAATAAGATAATTTCTACTTTGATAGTATTTACTTGACTCCTCTCCCTTAACAAAGAAGATACAGCAGGAAAACAGTCACAATCTAAGATTTTCTAGTGTTTAGGCATTAAATTAATATTTGCATAAGCTGTGTTTCAGTCAATGTCAATTGAACAGGAGTATATAGATAGTATATAATGTTTGTATAGTGTGTGTATGTGTGTGTGTATATAACTTATTAATATATATCCTCAATCTCAGAAGTGGAGGGTAGCATAAATGAAAGTGCTTTATAAGGCACCAAACCTATATAATTGCGATATATGAGTAATAGTATTATTCTCAGTAAATCCCCTTACTTCCCTTCTTCCTTCCAATTCCTATAAAAATCTTAATCCTCTGTCTCAGTCTCCACCTCTCTGTAGACATTTGTTAATATTCATTGAGGAATAAAGTTTCCTTTAAATAGGATGAAGTAAAAAAAATGATAATAATAAAAATAAATAGGATGAAGTAAGAAACCCTATCACTGAAAGGTAGCATTGCTTAGTATGAGATGCTGAAGCAGTTTCCCTCTTTGAGATAATTCCAATTACCAGACTCTTAGTGGTTACACTTAGATTTCATCATTCTTTGGTTTTTCTGGACCATGAATTAGTCTCCAGAGATTGCCTACTCCTTTTCAGCTTTGACAACCAGATTTTCTTTCTCTCTACTTGTAGATTTACACACTGACAAAATGAGCCTACTCTCATTTTTTTGACTTTACTCCTGATTCTTCACCCAGTTCCCACCAAGTGTCCTTTCACCGTGATTCATTTCCATCTCCTAGTCTTTTATGTGCCAACTCCTCTTCCTGCTTCCGTGTCCCTCTAAAACAGTGGGACTTGGCAGTTTTAGCACCAGCAATGGCTAATCCCCAAACTGTTGGCAATCTTTGTATTAGCCCTCTTGAGGAGAATATTATTTTAATGGAGACTAATTTGAGGCTCAAAACTTTCAGTTCTCAGTCATGTTAACCTGCCATATCTGACAAGGACTCTGAAGAGTGTGGCCTTTCTATCATCCCTAAATGAGTACCCAAGAAAAGATGACATGCTTCCATGCCTGGAACATTCTAAATTCCTTCACTGGAAACTGTGGAAGGGACATATGGCCCAACGCTGAATCTTTTTTTTCATTCCCACATCTCCAGTGGCCAGTTTTAGGAAAGTCAGTAATATGTAAGTTGTCCAATATGTATTTAATGAATTATTGAGGAATGAATGAATGATGAATGGAATAGGAGAAATAACTCTTTTTAAAGGTGAAAAATCATTTTTTTCTCCAGACCTGTAATCAAGGTACTTTATCCATGAAAGGAGATACTTTTGTGTTAAACATACTGATCACTGTCCCAGTGACCGAAAAGTGCTATCAAAACAGGACATTTTGTTTCATCTACTTGTTAGAATATGATGTGTTTCATGGATCATTAATTTATTCAAAGTTGTCAGTGCTTGCTCCCAAAATTGTTCCTTCTTCAGTGTTTTCTTAATCAATAAATAGTACCACTGTGCCTAATTACACAGACCCCCAAATACGGAAGTCATTCTTCAAACCATCGTTGCCTATCCCCATTTTCAATCAATGACCTAATCCTATTTTACCTCTTAAATGTCTCCCATCACTGTTTATTGTCTCCAGCTTTATTGTCACCACCCTAATCCAAGCTTCTACTGGAGTCTCTCTGAATCATAGAAGTAGTTTTCTAACTAGTCTTTTTTACTCAGTCTTCTCATTTTCAGTCCAGAATCATCTTTGTGTTGCACCCAGAGCATTCCTTTTAGAATGAAAATATGGTTATGTCAATCTTTGTTTAAAACCCTTTTATATCTTACTGTTCTTAAAATAAAGACCCTTTGCGAGCTAATAACACAGCAGAGTGGGAGCTCCCTTACCGGCCTATTGTGTTTTGTTATTTCTATTAACTGCACCTCCTGAGACCCTGGTGTTATCCGGGCAATCTGTTCCATGCTGCTTTCTGTACTGCACTATTTCCATCAATTTCTACTTTTTTTTATTCACTTCTCTCCATCCTTTAGGGATCAGTGGGATTTCTTGTCTCAGGAAACCATGTTTTAATTCCAGACTGTATCAGATCCCCTCAGTTATGCTCCGAGCCCATTTTACCACCCTCAGTACCTCGGATCTCACTTATAATTTAATGGACATTTATGAAATTAGTTGTTTTGCCTGTGTGCTCTCCTTGAGTGTGAACTTCAGGAGGGCTATGGTTGAGCTTGGCTTTTTAAGCGTGGATCCCCAGCTCTGGCTGTGTACTTTTAATGAATGAATGGATGAATAAATGATAAGCAAATGAGAGAAATGTGTAAAGAAGTCTGTGTGAGTAGTTGTGTTTAATTCCAATTAAGTTTTTAAAAATAAAAATTAGCTTCAGTAAGAAAAAAAAAGACACCAACTTTAGTTATCCCAGTTACAATATTCTGCTAGTCCTCAGTGTCTATCTCTTATTTACAGACTTCTTACTAGAGAAACTGCTTTTTCCAAGCTGAGTTATGAGCACAGGCACAAATTTTCTGTTGATACCTGAAATTATCCTACTCTAACCCTAAGCTTTTGGATTCTAAATGATATCCACTCCAGACACCTTGAAATCTGACTGTAACATTGCTTGCACATCACCTCATGACCTTTGCTCAGCCAGTAAATTGAAGTTTCATGTCCCTAGAGTTAAGTTGGAATAAACTGGAAAATAGAGTTTTCTTCACTATTAGTTCTAACCTATCTAATCTTCTTGCTCAAGGGATTCGCCTCAGTTCAATTATCACATCCAGAAAAAGATATGAGTCTTACCCATTTGTTCATCATCTAACAATTTCCAATGGGGTCATTGATATCCACCAGCCAGAGCCACTGACCATTCAACCTTACTAGAACCCAAAGGACTACAAAATAATGTGAGGTGTGAATTGTGTCTTTTTATGCTCATAATTTAACTTTGCTAGACCTCTCCAATAATGGCAGCGGTTGACAAAGTAGATTGATACTCTTATCTAGGCAATGTAGCATAATGATTTAATGTCTTAGATCATATTCAAGTCCTAATTTCACTGCGTTCATATCTCACCCAAAGCAGGTATGATAGTGAGATAGACCCATTAGCCTGTAAAGAGATTAAGACTATGTTTATGTTTGACACATTTTTTAGTATAAAAAGAAATCATCTGTATTATTAGTCCCCCAATATAAACTCAGTCAACTGGTTTAAAAGAGAGATTTATCCAGTAACCAAATCACATGTTCTGTTGCCACACTGCATGCCAGAGCTGTTCCAAGTACAAGCATCACGTTTGTAACTTAGCTTTATTTTTCTAACAACCACTCTTTTATTTTTCTAACAACCACTCTTATGTGAAGATCACGAACTATCACATGATCCATCTCTGCTCCAAGAGACTTTCTGAGAAAAAATATTGTGAAGAAGGCAGCAGCAAGTGGGGAAGTAAACAGCGAAGGGACCCAGTGAGGTAGGCAAACACTTTTCCCCAACCTCATACTACAAGTTTCTTTCTAAACAGAACATGTTTCTCATATTTTTAAATCTGCAGGGCATACAACAGAACATCAAGCTTGGGAAAATAAATATATTCTCCCTATTAAAGTGTAAAGAGAAACATCTTCCTGTAATCCAGAAAAGTTTGCTGTAAGACACAAGTCTTAGTTGCTTTAATCATATCACTTTTATTATCCCTAACACTTTTTAAAAAAAAACTGATCTGTGCTTTCCAGTTAGTAATTAACTTCCTTGTGAATAGGGGCAGGACTTTATAGACCTTCTGTATCTCCCCACCATCTAGCATAGTGCTTGGTGCATACTAGATGCTCAGTAAATATTATAATATTTATAACATAATATAATATTCTCTCAGTAATAGATAGTTTTGAACTGGTGTAGTTATATGGTAAGATGGCAAGATAGAAAAGAAGCTTTCTGCTGCTTCTAGGTTTATTACTATTCTCTCTGTTTAGAATTTCTGTCTGCCCTGTTCCATTTGGCCAACTCCCTAGGCCTACCTCAAGTTGAACTCAATATCACCTCCTCCACATGAAATCTTCTTTAATATCCACAAGGCAAAGATAGTACACCAAACTTTGTGCCCCTGTAATTCCCTAATCACCAATCTTTTAGCATTTACCAACAAAATAAAAATTGTCAGTATCCCCCTTTCATCCAAAACTATAGCTCTTTGGGTACAGAGGTGTACATTTTCTCATCTTGGAACTGGATTTTTAAAAATGGTTAATGCTAGAAATAGTTTGGAAAAAAAGAAATAGATTTTTAATGAGTCAATAAATCAAGGGAAGGGGATGTTGCATGCCAATGGTGATATATATTACGTTGTAGATATTCTTTGTACTCTTGTTTTCATTTTAAAATCTAAATGTTATGTCTTCATTCTAAATGTGAAATACACCCTTTATTATTTCAATATTCATATAAAATTGCTTAATTAGAAAAGCTATCTTTTGAGTTCCAATATCTTATTTAACATTAAAATTTAGTTAAGAACTAGAGAGAAGAATGCTTGGATGTCTATCATATTAATCAACTACAAGATGCTTTAAACAAGTTTCTGAAGAGTAGCTTGTAGCTTTTCCATTGTCTTTTACTGTATCTTTCAATTTAATTCCTTCAACTATAACTTTTTTTTTATTTTTTCAGATTTTATTTATTTATTTGACAGAGAGAGCCCAAGCACAAGCAGGGGGAGCGGCAGAGGGAGAAGGAGAAGCAGACTCCCCACTGAGCAGGGAGCTCCACAGATGTGAGGCTTCATCCCAGAGCCCTGGAATCATGACCCAAGCCAAAGGCAGATGCTGAACCGACTGGACCACCCAGGTGCCCCTATAACTTTCTTTAATACAAAATTCTTTGTGAACAAATTTCTAGTGCTAGACTTTAATAAACGGGATACCAATGCTACATTCTGAATAGCTTTTATTTCCCACATTTTTCAGAACATGACAATAAGAGTTTTGTGTGTTTGCATTTTAGTCATTATTCTTTTTTTCTTTTTTAGGGTTTTCCAGAAAAAAAGTGAATGACTCCTTACTTAGTAAATAAGTTTCTACATATCAGGATTTGTGAAAACTTCTAAGATTATATGACATTAGTTGTGTTTTGTTTTGTTTTGCTTTTTTCCCACATTGGGCTCTGGTGATATATTTTCAGGACCTTTAATGTCTTAACATTTATAAGCTTCACCTCCATGTTGAAATACCTCGAATCCTCTTTAATGCCTAAGGATTCCTGGCAGCTTATAGTTGTATGTGTAAGAGATGGGCCAAATCTCCATGGGAGAACATTCAAAATAGAAACAAATGTACCCCTGCTTAGTTTATGCATTAAACATTTTTCTCCAAATATTTCAGGAATCAGAGAGTTTTTAAAAATTAATATCCTTAGTATTTTAAAATAATGTTCTTTTGTTAACTATTAATTTTTCATATTGTGGCAATTTAACATCCTTGGAGATCCGGTGTCTTTATAAATTCCCTTCTCTCCTTCTCCCATAGAACCCGTTTTCCTATGAAATCCTGTGAAATATTTTTTCTGAATACAAATTAATATACATTCCATGATTTTAGCTTAAACTAAAAGCTCATAAGTTTTAAGTTAAACTTAAGCATGACACATCTACCTTTATTAGTTAAATCTGAATTAACACAGGTATGGGCATTCAACATTTTTCAGAACAAACAAGAAAACCTAAGTTGCTTTAAAATAGGCCCATATGAAGGCAAAGGCTGGTAAAAACTGGAAAAGTTACATTAATTACAAGGGAACCTCAATACAAACATCTGGAGTTATTCAACAGATTTCTTAATTTTGCACCTGGACATGAGTATTTTCACTTCTGTGAATCATTATGGTTAATGTTGGCTCTAGGTCCTTTACTCATAGATTATTGCACATTAATGGTACCATTCAAATGCCATCCCTAGCTAGAATGATGTACCTCCATGCTCTACTGTTTATAGTTTTCTAGGCACGCCTCCATCAATCTCCAAACCTGTTCAGATACTACTGAATCCTATTTTCTTATGATAGGTTTCTCACTTTAGGACTCAAGAATGTAATGGCCCAGAATTTCTCCCCTGCCATCTTTAAAATCAATAACCTTAAAACAGTCTTATTGCTCTCTTCTGACTTAGGACCAAATCTATATTCCAGCTGGAGTCAAACAGCCACATAACACATACACACTCGCATACATACATGAGAATTTTTAACTACGGTTTCTCCTTGTGTGGGAACATGGGATTTCAATCACGTAACTCCTAGATGGAGAAATCTGAAGCCCTGGCTGCTCATTTTTTATAAGCATTGAAAAGCCATTAAAAGTATGTTTCTCTGGACAGCTATAGGACATTCCAGGTTTTCTGTCCTACTTTCTTATAAGCAGTTCCTTCTTAAATTGTATTATTCACAACATTTAAAAGTCAATGTCCTGGAGGGACGTGAAAAAGGTTACAGAGAAAGAAATGCATATTGAAGAAACCCCTAGAGAATCACAGATAGGACAATCCAACTTTATTTAGACTCCAAATATGCAAGATTCTATATAAGTAAATGAAAAGACTGGAGCAAGATAGCCAAAAATATCACATTCCATCCAGCTGTGTCAATATCTACTTCTTATTCTTCCTCTTGTTTCTTCATAGTACTTGTTCATTTATTCATACGTTGTCTCTCTTTGTGCACCAAGATTAGAAACTTGTAAGAGTAGGGGCTTTGCCTGTTTGTTCACCACTCAATTTGGCCCTAGGATAGCACCCTGTACATTATATATGCTCAGGAAATATTAGCACAATGAATGAATGAATGAATGAATGAATGAACATAAAAGAGAAAAAATCATACTCAAAAGAAACTGGCTGATTTCCTTTCACAGCATCGAAGGCATGTTATCACCAATATACTCTTTCCTTATAGAATGTAAATGTAAATGAAGATAAATGACTCAAGAAACACAGATCAGGGTTCACTAAAAGCAGATTCCTATTTGCTGCCTGGGAAGCAAAATAAGGTAGGGGAAGAAGGACTTAGTTATTAAGCCTGAGGTACTTTGTACTGTGCTAAACAATACAATCATCACTGATACTGAAGGCAGCTTTGAAAATCAGAAGCAGGAGTATAGAGTTCTTCTATACCATGGGCTGATGATTTATGATTGTATTGTGATAGAAAAAGCATCAAAAAAAAAAAAAAAAGAAAAGAAAAAGCATCAGATTCAGAGTTATGTCCCAATTAATAAGTGCTCAGTAAATGATAGCAATGTTAGTATTAATATTACATTTTTATTAACAGCTACACTATATATGTATGATGTTCTTATATATTACTACATGTAATAATTGTGGGAGTCAGTTTGATTTGGTTTCAAATCCTAGCTCTGGTGACCATAGCATGTTACTTAATCTCCCTAAGTCTCGTGTTCTCATCTCTGTCCCAGAATTATTGTAAATACTAAGAGGCATAATGTATCAAGGTGCTTTACCCATGTCTGATCTGATAAATAGTGATGGTGATGATGATTGTAACGGCGATATTGATTCAAACAAATTAAAGTCAGGTAAATGGAATGAACTGAAGTGTTGGCATACTAAGGAAGGCTTTCTTTCCAGGTAGAAACATAATTTGTGAGAAAGACCTTAAGAGAATGTACATTTATTTCAAAGCCCTTGATATAATTCTGTAAGAGTGGATGATGTGACTCTAGATATCGCTTAGAATTATTGCAGCTGAGAGAACAACAACAACAAAAAAGAAATAAAGAAGAGAATATATAGGCGCTGTTTTATGAACAAAACACAAATGTCTCAGAGGTATTTAAAGATTAAACAATATTTTAACAAAACCCAAAGTTGATATTTTGAAAAAGATCTCAATTTAAAAATTCTTTGACTCCAAGCCTCAAAAAATATATTTGACTATTCCTCTGTTTGGAATTTGTTTTAAGGCTCAATTATAGACTGATGAGTTTATTCATGGTCCTTATTTTCTCATTCTCTGAATACTGATTTTCTTTTCCCCAATGCGTGAATGTTTGTTGTATATTTTCATACCCTTTAAACACACATATGCTTGCACATTGATTCTATTTTCAGTTAGGCCATACGTCACATTAAATAGTCACTAGTATATAGCACAACTTCATCAGATACCCCTTCTAATAACAAATATAAAATACATATACTGGAGAACACACTAGTAGCCCTGTCTAAGAAGCAGCTTAACCCAAAGCAAGATGCATATAAGCCATCAAAGCTTAAAATATAAAGAACAAAATAGAACCTCAGCCAGGAAAGTGGCAAAGACATTATTTGTGTCCATACATTCCCTAGGATTAAGCAAGAGTTCTCAGCACTTGTCTGGATAGACAACCGTAAGCCAAGTAACAACATTTTAAAGTAAGTAAATTTTTCCTTGGTGTTCTTCACTTCGTGTTTTGAATCTTTTAAATTCCTGTCTCCAGTACCCAAAGACCATACTAGGCCTCCTATTTGCCAAAGACCAGTACCAGTGTAAGTCTTTCAGCAACACTGCCTTCGGTGGAGAGTTCCAAGGCTCCAGGAGTCTATGTGTACCACACATGTGCCCTGGGTCCCTTGCCTCTGCAACACAATTTTGTCCAACTACAGACTACTTTATTACCGTTGCTTATAGCAAAGGTTGACCATTGAAGACCTGTGGGCCAAATCTAGACTATAATCTCTGTATCCAAATAAAATGTCACTGGAACACAGACATGTCCATTCACTTATTCATTATCCATGATTTCTCTGGTATAAAAATGGCAGAGTGAGTAGATGCCATAGAGACCCTATAGCTCACAAAGCATAAAACATTTACTCATTAGCCCTTTACAGAAAGCTTGCTGATGCTAGATCACTACTGTGCTGCAGTCCTTCAGACCACATCTTCTAGGTACAGTTTGTGTTGCCTCCTAGTTTGCCTGAGGATCTGGTTCTGATCATCTCAGCTTTGAAACTTTTATCATCTCTTCTCTGACTTCCCTTTTGCCCCATGGACAATTGTCTCTGAGACAATTCCTCTACCCCCCACTGGCTCCTCTCACCAAGTCTAATGCATACCCCTTGGACTACAACTATTTTCATCCGCTTGAATGTCAGCCAAGCCTGATCCAGTTTGGATTCTACTCAACTTCAGCCCACACAGCTCGAATTCCTTTTGGATTCATCGTTCCCTCAGACAAGGCCTCTGGCAGGTATACTGAGTGTTAATGCACTAGCTTTCTAAATTAACACATACAGTTGTAGAAAAACATTGTCCTGCCTAATCTCTTCCCATATGACTTTTCTCTCCTTTGAAACAGTGGACAGGCTTCAAGTAGTTATGTTTCCAAAGAAGAAATGGCAAGTTAAACGTCTTTAACTTGTAGGGTCCCTTTAAAGAGAGTAAATTTAAAAGATTCAGGGAATTTTGGTTAGAAAGGAACTATCTTTTTCCAAGTTCACCTGTGGCTCCCTCATTCATCATGGTGATGAATGCAGTATTTCCTCAAATCGTTGTATATTTATACTAGAGAGAAAACATAGTAAGGTTTATAAATGAAAAACTGCTATTCAGAGTCATTCATTTTGGTTAGGTTTGAGTCCCATTTTCAGCTCAACAAAATATTTGTTTCGGGTAGATTCACCGTAGTTTAAATATATATATATATATATATATATATATATATATATATATATAATTGCCTGTAGTAAAAAACAATATGTTTGAATTTCACAAGTCTCTAAGAGCTCTCAACTATCTTGCATTTCTTGGTAGAGGTTTCAATCTCAGCCATTTTTTTTAATAAAAGGATAAGATTTATAAGTGAACAAGCCCAAGAGCCTTACTTAAGCTAAAAATAGATTATCATGACTAAAAATACAACCCTGATTAATGAATTTTCTAGTAATCACTCTCTGGACTTTAGATATGACATGCACTCCCAGATAATAACTTACTTAAAAGTTTCACCAAAACTTAAAGGAACAAAAGATGGCATGAAAGACTTTCATTTTCATATTTATCTTTTTTTTTTTTTGAGTGTCATCACCAGTTTGTACAATGGCTACTCTGTTTGCCTACAGACTACCTATTCTAACAGCATCTCATTCATTATTTATAAAGTACATTAGGATACTTTGAGTGTGGAAGATGCTACAGAAAACCAATTCTCCTCTTCTTATTGTGCTAATCCTGGATTAAAATTAATGAATTTTATAGCAGGAAGAAAATGAAATAATACATAAAGCTAATATGGCAAATACAATGGAATTCAGAAAATAAATTTTTAATACATTTTACTTTGTAACTTAGTGGTTGAGTATGATGTCATGTCCACTTTTATTCTGATATCTCTATGAACCCTATGGTAAAAATTGTTACAGTATATGATCTGTGTTCACTAACCTAGCAATAGTGAACCTGTCCTATGATGAAAAATGGATTTAACCACACAATGAATCAATCTGTCTCACGCCATCATGTGTACCTTCCATTCCTGTAATATCTATGTTCTGCACCTTTCCATCTGGCTACTTCACGTTCAAGTTATTAGGATTAGAGATTATTTTACAGCATTGGACCCATGTTATAAGAAACATAGTCTAAGCTCACAAAGTCCTGCTTAAATGAGCATTTGGAACAAATACAAAAAAAAAAAAAAAAACCTAAAGTAAGAGATATCATCAACATTTGATTTCCATAGTACATTTCATGTGAAATATTTACTACTTGTACAGCTTGGGATAAAGTAGCTTTGCCATTTTAGGCACTATTTTTTGCCATCTGTAATGTGAAAGAGGTGGATGAGAAGAGGGCGGAGAGGAGAATATACAGCACTGTAGTGCTAATTGGGCACAGGTGTCTACCAAAACATGCAAACCACAGCTTGGTTACATCAAAAGAAGGCACGCCTTGTGGTGGGCAGACACAACCCTACAACAGAGCAAAAGACTTGACCAATAGAGTGGAAATTTGGCTATATTCTTCACTTTCTCCCTTAGCTGGACACCCTTGTGAAATGAACAACTAACAGAAATATATGCGTTATGTGTATGGCAACTAGATAAGCACTAAAAAAGTAGACAGCTCTTAGTTTCTTCATCTCTCCCACTATTCACTCTTTCTGTGACTATAATATGGAAGCATCATGTTCAGAACAAGAGAACTTATGATCAGACCAAACATGGAAAGCTGGTTATATTTTTGTGTACCACAGAATGTATTGTGACGACCTGAAGTATGCATCTACACAAGATGTAAAATAACTACAATGGTGATAGTCACCAAGCTATGCCATAGAGAAGAAATGGATAAAAGGACTAAAAATTCTTAGCATGACAAAGGAATGACTAAAGAGAATCAAGGAAAAAGAAGCAAAACAAGAAGGTGCATCTTTTTTCTAGATGCAAATAATAACGAGGCAGATTTTAATATAACATAAGAAAGAAATTTTAATAGAACTCTTCAAGCATGAGTTAATCCCAAGAATAACAAGCTGCAAATGATTAGAAGTGTTCAAAGTAATGATGGTTGGTCACTGGTTTGGAATACTTCAGAAGGAATCTATTTAATCAAAAGATCAATTTTTGTGCAAACATATTATGATAAACACAAAGCTTTAAGAGATAACAGTTCTACTCCACAACACTGTTTGAACACATGCCATATTCCAAGCTTTCTACCATCTGCTGAGAATATGCACATAGATAAGAACTAGTCTTTATTTTCAAGATACAACAGAGCATGAAAATAAACATACACAAAATTAAATATACTATCACTATAAACAATACTATTAGTTCTTGTACTATTAGAAAAAAAACAGGAAGGCTTTTTGAAATAGTTAACCTTTGGTTGAATCATAGGGGAGGTTGGACTTGAATTTCCCCAAATGGGGAATACTAAAAAAGAAGAGATTGGCTGGTCAAAGTGAGGTGGCTTTCTAGATAGGAACCTACAATTTAACATTTTTCTTGACAAGTTCATTGTTATGCAATGACCAGTGAACAAAACTATTCATTGTTACTCAATTGACATTAATAGAACACCCTACACAACAGGAGAGAATGTATATACTTTTCCAGTGCATGCAGTATATTTACCAAGACTGACCATATCCTGGACAAAAAGAAGTTTTAATACATTTAAAAACATTCAAGCTATTAAAAGCATGCCTTGTGACTACAACTGGATAATTTAGAAACCAAAAATGGAAAGATTGCT
Source organism: Vulpes vulpes (assembly GCF_048418805.1). Classification (NCBI taxonomy): domain Eukaryota; kingdom Metazoa; phylum Chordata; class Mammalia; order Carnivora; family Canidae; genus Vulpes; species Vulpes vulpes. Next base: position 142,760,420 of record NC_132782.1, read on the forward strand.
GATAAATTCCTAAATATTTGCACATTAAACAACATACTGCAAGTAATCAAGAGTCAAAGAAGTGAAAGATATTAAAGATTATTTTGTCTGAGTGAAAATATCAAAATTTGTGGGATGTCACTAAAGAGGTACATAGATGAAATTTTGTGTTACTGAATTCCTATAATAGAAAAGAATTAAATCAACGATCTTAGCTTTTAACTTAAGAAACTAGAAAAAGAAGATCACATTAACTTCAAAGTAAGTAGGAGAAAGAAAGATAATTGCGAAATCAATGAAATAGATGTTTAAAAAAGAGAAGAAAAAACTAGAGAAAATCAATGTAACCAAAAGCTGACTTTTTGAGGTTAATAAAACAGATAAACTTTAGCTAGACTAATTAGGGGAAAACAAGTTACAATAAACGAATGTGAGTGGTGATGTTACTACAGATTCTATAGATATTAAGAGGATCATAAGAAAATATTTTGAACAAATCTATGCCAATAACTTTGACGTCTTATAGGAAATGGTCCAACTTCTTGAAAGACGCAAGCTACCGAAGACATCTTTTCCATCATAAACTACAAAAGAAGCCATATTGATAGATTTCTTGGTGAATAGGAAATTAGAGAAAATCATCTTAGAATTCAAATGTTTCCTGTTCTACAGGAATGGAACAGCTGCCAGGAGGGTAAAGAAATTTTGTCAGCCTCAGAGACTTGTTTTGACTCAGGAAGATGACTGGCTGGGCACTCAAAACATTCGCCTCTGTAATTCTCTTTTTCTTTTCTTTTCTATACTTCCATGGTTTATAAATATCTCTTCTGGAAATTATATTCATTCTTGAGATATATTTGCAGTATCAGGTTAGTACACGGTTTCTCAATCTCAGCACTACTGACAATTCAGGCTTAATATTTATTTGTTATGGAGGTTGTTAAGTGCTAACATTTTAAGATGTTTACCAGTATCTCTGGCTTCTGCCTATTAGAATAACTGTCTCCCAAGTTGTGAGAAACAAAAATGGCTCTAGACATTGCGAAATAACCCTTTGAGAGTAAAATTGTCTTTTGGGGCAGAAACAGTATGTTGAAATCAAGTATTACTGATGTAGAAACTAGCCTCTACCCTTAAGGGAAGCCTGTATGGCTTTATTATCATACATGGTGTTGATTTCTGAGTCCAAGCTTGTGAGAACAATAGAATTTCTCTAATTGTTTTAATCCTTGTTCTCCATGTTTCAATCATAAGTAGGAATTTTCCTGTATAAGGGACACTAGTAAATAGTTACAAAGGCATTTCAATCAGAAAGACCAAGGTGAACAAAAGAATATGGGAGCAATGTGCAGCTGGAGAAAATGGAGAGCCAAGAGAGAGGAAAGTGTATCTGAAGTCTTCAAATCTCCTTAATTTAAATATTAACCCTCTTCATTCTGTACTGATAAGTAGCAATGATTAACATTGCAGTTTAGAACATATGAAGAAGAATGTCAAGTTACATTTTATTATGTTATTCAATACTTACCCTATAATGTAAATACTATTATTATTCCCAGTATGTACATGACAAACCTTAAGTAACTTAACCAAACACCTACAATAAATAGCAGAACTAGTCTACAAACTCATCTTGTTCTATAATCTGAATTCTAGACACTGTGCTCTACTACAGGGATAAACAAAGATAAATGAAACAATCTTTCAAGATGCTCCTAGTCTCGGAAATCCTCAATAATCCAGTTTTATCTTTATATATATTATTTTATCCTTGGAGTATCTAATCATTAAATTTCAATTTAAATAAATATCAATTACAAATTACTCTGCAGTTTATTCATTTCCTAAGCCTTGACCATAATATATCCTGAATATTCATGTCTTTGGAAATTTTCATTTCGAATACCATACCCCTGAAGTCGATTGTAACCCATCCTGTCTGCAAGAGGTAAAAATAAACAGATAATAGGGGGAAATATATAGTGATGTGACTATGCCTAGATTTCAAAGACCAGATAGAAACAGCTACCTCCAATGCAGGGGCATTGACCAAGAAAATTATTGACTTAGAAAATTATTTGACAAAACTTGAATGTTTTACTTAGATTGGAAAGAAATGGCAGTAAAGAACGAACATGTAACTGTATGCAGATGGTTTTCTGTTGTTATTGTTGTTAACGGTAATGCATCTTTATGTTTTCTTTTGCTTTATTTTATGAAACAGGTAGACTGAAATAGGAAAGACTTTTTTTTTCCTTAATTCACATTGATGTGAATGTTTCTTCATCACCCTAAAGGATCTGTTGTTTACAATTCAATCATATAAGAGAAACAAGGAGAGGTATCCAGCTGAGACAAGTATAGCTCAGGTCCTCTGTTCAATGAGAAAAAGACTATCTGTTCACACACTCAAAAGATTTTTTGATTGGCAGCCTCCTCTCAAATGTTTGGATTTGCATCCTACGTTATGTGCAGGGTTCATCAGGTTCGTGCCAGCCTCTGTCATTTCATCCTGTACGAAGTATGTCACCTGCTGACAGTTCTGGTAAATAGGAAGCAATGATTCAGAGGAAAAGGTCACATTTGGGTTTTTTCTTTAAGACAATATTCTTTGAGGAGAAATTTTGCAAGGCTGCAGGTCCGCAAAAATTCTTCAGATTTATTTTTTTTTTCCAGAAAAGGGCATAGAGGAATGTGACAAAAAAAATTTAAAAAAAAGGAAAGAGACTGCGTGTGTGTGTGTGTGTGTGTGTATAATTTTATAACTTTTCTCCAAAAATGTTTAAAGAGGTTTCACAGGAATTGTATCAGATGTGATGGCTACAGACAAGTACAGACAACATTCTTATCTGTGGGATCCTTCTGAGAAGACAAAACCTTTTTTCTTCACTGATTCATATGTTCTAGTTTTCATTTATTTAGTATTTTGAAGTTTTCCCCTATCTCAGAGTAATATTAGTAATAGCTAAAAAAGAGAACAAGACCCTTTCCAAAGATTCTCTTGTGTTTAGTATGTGAAATCCACCTGTGACATTTATTTAAAATATAGGTTCGTGAGTTTTATCTTAGACGATTCATCTCAGAGGTAGATCTAGGATGAGGTCCAGGAATCTTTATTTTATAAGTCACCCAGTTGATGAGTTGGTCCCAGGCCACAATTCAAGAAAGGTTTGTGAAGAGAGTCCAGCAATATAGTATAAGATATATAAACTTTCAATCCTTTAGGAAGTAATTATTCACTAAGGCCGTAATGAAAGAAAAACATTTAATATTTCTAAACAAAAATTCCAAGTAAAAGAGTATTTATTCTGAAGGCCCCAAGGTCTTGAAAACCCTGCTTGCAGCTAATGTCAGGCCCAGAATCTCCTTTCCTCAATCATGGAAAATTCAGCCACCAGATGGGGGACTCAACCAACAGATCAAAGGCAAGTGTCCTCATGAAATCACAACACCTCCAGTGGTAATTTATTAACTTTTTGTAAAAATCGTCGAAAGAGCAGTCAAGGCAGTGAGACCTCAAGCTTGATTTGGACACTTCAGCCTGAAAGTCTTGCTTCCCTTACATTGCTTCAATAATAACAAAGGCTGCAGAAATTATTTGAGTGAAGATTATACAGTACAAATTTACTTTCCACTCTTCTTTTCAACGCAAACCATTTTTTAGTCTGACAACTTAGCTGTTGTCTTGCTGATTTGGATACTTGTCTAAAATGATCTGGGAAAAATAAGTCATATTGTGCTGTTTGTGGCAGTGGAGTTGGTGCATTTTTTTTTTAATGGATTGTGTTTGTGACAAGAGCTTTCCTTTACCATTTGATTTGAAGACATTTCCTTCACTGACAGAGAAGTAGTTCCAGTGGAATCAGCCATTTAAGAGAACGCAAGAGGATTGTATGCTCCTGTAACAAGTCATATACAAAACTGCCCAGAACACTTTACAACAGGCTAAAATAATTTTTTCCTGAAAGAAATCATAAGACTAGAGAGGCAGCATAGCACAGTGGTTAAAAGTACAAATCCTACGGTTGAGCTGCTTGAATGGAATTCTTGTCACTAGCTTGTGACCTTGGTCAAATTACTAAACCTCCATGTGGAGAATAACCATAGTACCCATTGACTGGATAGTTAGGAGGATTACATGACTTAATACACATTAAAGGGCTTAAAACAATGGCTGACACATGCCAAACATGATTTTATTTATTTAACAGCACTTCTCTAGAGCTGTCTGTGCAAAGGATGGGAACAACTTTGAGGGGCTGGCTGAGGGAAAAGTTATTATGTGTTAGGTGTTAGGTACAACTAAACGTGTTGAACGTCTTTATCTACCAAGCACGATAATTACATCATAGCAAATTCCAAATGAAAAAAAAAAAAAAAGAGATAGAGAGAGAAAAGAAATGTTTTAGTAGTTAGATTATCTAACTCCAAATAACTATTCTTTTGGCTAAGACAAAAATGCATGAATAATATCAAGATAAATTCAAAATTTAAATATTTAATCAGACATTTAAAAAATCGAGAGAAAGGAATCCAGTGGGGTTTAAGTAAAGGCAAAAAAGAATAATTTTAAGTGCCCTGCTAAGAAAGCAGAGCAACTGTTTCTAGCACACACTTGGTGCTGTGCCCACCGTTCTCTGGAATACCTGCCAGTTGCAACTGAGTCAGCCTCAGACCCTATCAAATGGCACGTAACAAGTCCAGTGTCAACTAGGACATGGCACCTTTTCCTGAGGCAACAGGCTGACAAGGTCCATGTGACTTTAATACAGTCTAGGGGAGTAGTGAGAAAGAGGATACTTACCAAAAAGTAATCCGCCTCCGTGAGGTCAAGAGACAGGAGAGAACAGAGGAGGAGGTAAATGTCATTCCCCCCCTTCAGCAGAATGCATTTAAATGGCTTTGCTTATGGTTATTGCTAACTAGGGATCGGGGATAGGTTGAATAAGACACGATTCTCTCCCTGTACTTGATATAATAGCACAGATGGTTCATTTGTAGAGATGGGGAAAAACGAAAAACCCAAAGCACACGATTTTATCAAGTTCAGTTGACTTCACTCCTGAATCTGCAAAATTTGGTTTGAAACCTTGTGAGACTCAAGTTTCTTGTGAGATTTCTGTGCTTTCAGATTCCATTCAAGTGGAAAATGAACAGGCTCCCTCTCAGCAGCATACTGCTTCTGCTCAGGGTAAATCAGAGCCATCTGGGGTAGAAGGGCCACAAACCCGCCAATCCTAGCATACTGTCTCCAGTTTTATATACTCTAAGTTCCAAGGAAAATCTGCCTTCCCAGTCTTGAAGCTCTCATTCCCTTTATTTTGCTAGAAATGCCTTCATGTCATTCATTCCACATTGACACCCATCATTAGTCCCTTTTGTTCTCAGAGTAGCATTTGCCGCAGAGGGACAGAGCAAGGAGAAGGGACAATCCATGGAAGAGAGATGGAAAGTGCACAGATCTCACAAGGAAGAAGATCCTGGATTAAAGGATTTGGAACGTGGGATACTGGATGGGAATAAAAGCACTATCCCGAACCAATATTCAGTGTGAAGTACATAAAAGAAATACTGCTCTTCCAACAGTGATTTTAATATTCATTTTCTTCCATTTCTTTCCCCCATCAATCCCTAGTTTCCTCAAAATTGCTGTTGCAAAATAACAACGAAGTTTTCTCACACCTTGTTCCTTCACCTTCAGGGTCTTAAGGCATACTTTCGCCATGAGACCCATCTACTTGCTTAACCTAATAGCACAGATGGTCCATTTGTAATGATCACATTAAATGCACACAGTGGAACAGTAGTGGTGGCTCCTCTGTGAAGAAGGATACTGTGAATACTACTACACATAAATAGCTTTGAGCTGGTGACAGACAATCGTATCCCCGTATGCCCTAGCAAAGCCCACCACTGTGCAGTGACTCAGATGAGAATAAAGGGGAGAAGCTGAAGGAGAAGGAAACAGGAATGTTAAGGAATGGGGAGGAACGGTACCTGCTAGACCAGTGAGCTTCGCATGTCAGTAAAGTCTAGGAAAAATCCTAATCTTTCCAAGGTCAGAGATTTCCATCTGGAAGCCCATTCTGGGTTTTGTTTCCAGCCGGAGCCCACAGTTAAAACAAGGCCTTGAATGAAATCACGCTTTATTTTACTAGATAGACTAGTTTGGAGCAAGAGCAGCGTGTGATCATTTAAATTTGTTTTAACAGAATTGCTCGCTCTGTGTGTCTTTTAAGTTGTAACAGGGAATTACATTTATAAAGTGGTATTTATGAAACGAGTCCCTTTTTCTAAGATTAAGCAATTTAATGAAGTAGACTTAACTAGATTGCTATTTGGTAGCCCCATGACCAGACCTTAGGAATATCAGGCTTGCTGACATTTAGAGTTACAGGTAACTTTTTTTTTTTTTTTTTTTTTTTTTAAGATTCATTTTGGGGAGTGAATTTCACTCTTGTAAGTCTTGAATCCTTTCCTTGGAAAAAAAAAAAAAGGTCTTGAATCCATTTCTTGAATAGTCTTGAATCTATTTCTTGGGGGGTGGGGAGGGCGGGAACCTGTCATGAAAAACTGTGTCTGGCAACTGGGGGTGAGGGAAGGGTTCTTTTCAAGTTTTCGTGTGCGTATGCAGAGCCAGGTCTTTAAAAATGGTTGTATACATATTTCAATCAGCTCTACAGAGGCAAATAAATAGTTTTTAATGTGCATTTTGACAAGACTGGATCTTGAAACACATAGATATGAAACAATAAAATATCGCTTCCTCTATTTTTCATTAATAAGGTTATGGGAGGAAAACAGGGCATGAAAAGGGTTAGGGAAGTCGACAACTGTAGACACAATGAAGAGTGGGTGGGGTATTAAGGATCTGTGAAAGGTTTTGTCTGTATATTGTTTTTTTAAAAATAGTTAAATTTACTTTTTAAACCATTGGGTTATAAAATTTGTTCACAGTAGGCTATCTTAGAAGTCAGTACACAGGGAGAGTTTTTTAAATAATTTTTTCATATTGGACTAATAATATCTAATGGAATTTCTGAGGAATAATTGAACTTTTCTCCACACATTTGATGTGACTTTTAATAGACAATATAAAAATATTTAATTAGAGTTACTTGGCACACTCTTGTGTTTAAAATGAGTTGTCACAAAAATTAAACTCTAATATTTTTATGGAGACAAGCAGGAAAAAAGTTATTCTAGACTAGAGTCAACACACAACACACCGAAGAGGTGTGGCTTTTGTGATAAAGGTAAAAACTGCACACTTGTAAAGGTCAACTTTTTTTTTTCCTTTTTTCCAAAGGTCAGATGGTGTTATATTTATATTGCTCCTTTAAAACTCTGATTAAACATTTTTATTTGTATTGTCTCTAGCTGTTAATCAACATCTGGGAAAATGTCAGAATCACTTTTCATCTTTCTTAAGTGCTTTTCTTATTACTCAGCAGCTGGGGTAAGAGTCACCCCGAAGGAGTGGATGTTGTCTCCACCTTGCCGTGTGGGCTGCTTGGAGGGGGGGGCTCATGGCAGAGGGTCTTTGTTCTAAACCCTCATCCATGCATGTGACCTCGGCATGGTCCATCTGACAGCACGTTCTGAAAGATTGATTAAATGTAGTCACTCAATGATTAAGGTAAAGCAAGAAATGTTGAATACTCTTAAAAAAGGGAGTGATTTGGGGACACCCGGGTGGCTCAGGGATTGAGGCTCAGAATGTGATCCCAGGGCTCTGGGATCCAGTCCCGCATCAGGCTCCCTGCATGGAGCCTACTTCTCCCTCTGCCTGTGTCTCTGCCTCTCTGTGTGTCTCTCATGAAAAAATAAATAAAATCTTTAAAAATAAAAAACGTTATTTAAAAAAACTGTTTAAAAAAAGGGGGAGTGGTTTTGATGGCTCAGACTTAAATTATGATTCAACAGCATGGTTGTTGACTTTTTTTTCTTTCAATGTCAGAAAACAAGACCAGGACAAAAGGAAGTGGTTTAGATTATAATCAACAACACAGAACAAATCTGCACTCAAGACTCCTGTTTCTGCTCTGGCCTCTGACTCACAACGACGAGTTGCACAACTGAATGGTTCTTTTTGCTTGATGTTTCCTCACAAAAATAATAGCCCCGGCATAAGGAACGGTAACTTTTAAGCGAATTGTGAGTGTTCCTTAATTAATGCTCAAAGGATAGTTTAATATATTTAGACACAAACCTTTATGAAATTGCAAGGTAATATGATAATGGGTTTTAATTGGCCAGGCTGAATTAGAAAATTCTAATTTAATTGTAGCAGTTTCCTTAGTGCCCTTTACTAACACTAACTGATAAATCTGTGAACTATCCTCTAATACTTGGGCTGATCCTGGAGGGGATTGAAAAGAGCAAATGACTCCCTTAGCACACAGTGTTCAACCGTGAGAGGCGGTTTCCTGCTTCCAGCCCTCCAGGGGCCTCTCCATCGTATCAGATGAAATAATTCCTCTGAACTGTCCCTCAGTGGCCCAGAAAAGTGAAATCTTCATGTACATATGGTAGAGCCTCATAAACGTCTGGCGATTAGTGGATGATCTAAATTTCCAAGGTTAAAACTTGATGTTGAGGTTGTGGTCAAATCAAAACAGACATTGAAGAAACATTTACATTTCTGAAAATGCCTTAAAGCTTCAATGCTGCTTTTCCATCTGGAATAGGACTCGGTGATATTTCAAGTCTTTTGAGCAAAAAGAGGTATTAGCTATCATTTGTCCTTTAAGCCACAGAGCAATGCCTGAGTCGGGTTATGTTCTCAACCCTCTTGGAGACGAACCAGGCAATCAGTGCAGTGACTGAAGGATACAATGATCAAGAGTCTCTCGTACACACACCAAAGGGTTTGTCCAATGGTGGTTCAACGTGCATGTCTTTGTTTGTTTGTTTGTTTGTTTTTTAGGATTTTATTTATTTATTCATGAGAGACACAGACAGAGGCAGAGACACAAGCAGAGGGAGAAGCAGGCTCCTTCTGCGGAGAGGCTGATGTGGGACCCGATCCCAGGACTCTGGGATCACGCCCTGAGCTAAAGGCAGATGCTCAACCACTTACCCAGCCAGACACCCTGATGTGCCTGTCTTAGGATCTAAGGAAATACTTTTCCTTTAAGAAACTATTTCACGAAACTAACAAGTGAGAACCTTTTCCTGCCATTTATCTTTACGGCCTGAGTCATGATATATTTTCCTCCACAGGAGTTAAATTTTAGTCAAAATACAATAAATTATACCTCTCGAGGTGGTCCCAAAATGCAATCCAATATCCTAAATGATTTAAATTCACAAAATGTTTCCCACTCTTTCCTACTACCAAAAGCAAGAAACATGGATAGCCTCAAGAATTCTGTTATCCACGTAAGCACCCTAACCCTGCCTAGATGTCAGTTAATTCCTCTTCTTTATGGATGGACTTGTGCTATTCTAAATAAGTAGTATAACTATAATCCCATTATAGCACTATTGTGCTTTAAAATTACAAATACCTCAGGAGCTAAGTCTCCAACCAACTCCATGAGTTACCCAGTACTGGTCCCAGCTCAGTTCATGCCAACTTATTTACACAACAGTCTTGACTGAGTCAACCAACACACTCACCTCATCAGGCAACTGGAGACACACACTCGCCATTCCTGTCCTGTCATAAGCCAGACGATTTAAAAATATTCCTGATTAACATACTCGTTCCGTATGGCTTCCACATCACAGCAGGCTTGCCAGAAACTGATCTGGGGTCTTTGGAGCCAAAAGAGTTAGAGACAAAGCGGGAGAAACCATATCACGTGTGACTTGTGTGGCAAGTTACAACCCTGGGTTAAAACATCTCGAACTGTCTGCAATCCAGTGAGAACCTGCAAAGTTTTGTCTAATGCCCTACCAAGTTGAAAGGCGTGATGCTGGCAAGAGCAGTGCAGTGAAGCCTCAGCTTAGCAATGATGCCCTTTCGTAGACAGATCCAGGGCAACTTGCCGTCATCGTTCTAAGACTGGTTTAACGTTCATTTATTTTAGAGAACTAAATGCAGACAAGGCACTTTCACCCATTTAATGTGTCCTACTTCGATGGCACTATTGGGATTCTTTTTCTGTCAGTTGAAGGTTACCTGAAAACCCCGACGAGTATCTGCTTTTCGTCTTCTTTATTGACTCAATCCAGTATAATTAAGGAAAGTCATGAATTATTTCTAATGTATTAGAAAAGAAGTGCTTTTATTTTTAATTTCTGTGTTTTTACTTGATCATCTTTATCGTTCAAGGAAAAGAATCACAAATGCTGCCCTGCTGACCACAAGGAAAGCTCCAATGAAAATCTGGTCAAAATTAAAGAACTCTGCTGTTTGTGACCATTATCCTTGACACCAAAAAGCTTGGGGAGAAGAACGTGTTAAAGATTAGGGTCTTATTTATTCAGTTGGTTGATGCTTCATATTATCACACATTGATACCCGTCAGGCAGGCACTTACAGGGTTAACCTCTTTCTAGCAAAGAGTGGAATTTTGGTTACCCATCAGTTACCTCCAGGAATCCATTCTCTCTTATTCTGGAACAGCACTCCATCCTTCCTATTCTATACAGAGACTCATCCTCCCCTCTTGGCTCATGACATCCACAAAGGAGACCCGTTAACCCTTTCCTCTAGGAGGGAGAATAGGATTTGGGCCCAAGTTAATCAGGTCCCTGCATTCCCCTGGTGATGATACATGGCTGTAAGGACAGCATATAAACTAAGACAGTTCAGTTAATATAGTGAATCTTATGACTTTTGGTACATATATCCAAAACTGAGATCTATCTTTTATACTGAACTTTCTACTGGATAAATAGAAAGGGGTATGAAGATCTGCAAGGACATTTTTATATGACAAATGGAAGAAGAGGCTGTGAATGTACCAGTACAAAGAAATGTGCTAGGATATGTAGAGAATAACCAGAACCTGGTAACATTGCTTGACCCTGGATCGACCTTTCCAAGAAGCAAGAGTTATTGCTACACTCAAGAGTTACGGAAGCCAATAAACACATTTCCTTTTCCATAAGCTATTTTGAGTTTTTTTGTCACTTCTTTGTCACTTTATAATTGATATTTAGTTTTATTTATCTTCACAGCAATTATATGGTGCAGATAGTATTATTTACATTTACAGAAGTGAAGAAACTTAACCTTAGCGAAGTTAGGCAAATTGCTAAAGGTCCCGGGTTGGTAAATAGCAGAGTTGAGTTTTGAAGCTATATCCACTTCACTGCAAATTATAACCTCTTAAACATTGCAGAATAAAAGCTGCTCTGAAAGAGAGGGGAGAGGAATACTGTGATTTCAAAATCAGAACTCCTTGCAACTGATCTGTCACTTGTTTTTACTGGCTTCAAGTATGTGGACAAATAATCCCGTAAGACTGAAATAAATATGATTAAATAACAAAGTCATGGAACTTGTGAATAGTTTGTACAACATATGTCATATGACTCAGTTGTGCTTTATATAATTTATATTTCTTATAATTGCATAACCTTCCTCCCAATAGTAGAATGAATCCTAAACTGACACTTTCCTCTCCTCTCCCCCTGGCTAATTCTGGACTGGTATGACTCATTCTGTTGATCTTAGCTTCACCATCAGTCTTCCCAAGGAAAACTTGTTTTGATTAATATTTAAAGTACCTTGGGGATTGTTTCCTGTTTTTCTTAAGCTGTCTACCCCCTTGCCATTATCTCACAGATGATTTGTTAGGCATGCAGGTTTGTATTGTTTCTGATACTACAAGAAAAACAATCAGGGCAGTGTTTTTCAAACTGTTCTACCCAGGAAGCTATGGAGAGGAGTGGATGTTATGTGTTAAGTTTCTGAGTACAGTTCCATATTTTTTCAAAACAGTGCTGTGCTTCTTTTTAAACTGTTTGAAATTCCTAACCAAAGATTTCCTTTAGAGTTACGCCTATGATCTGGATTTTCTCTGTCCCTCAGATAGTAACATAACAAGAAGAGCAGAAGACTCAGCAGTACAATTTAATTTAGACCTTGCTATGCGACCTGGAGTAAACAGCTCAACTTATCTGATTCTTAGTTGTATTCCTGTAAGTTGGAGATGATGACAGAGTGCAGTGTGATAAATTCTATAATACAAATACGGTGATGATGCTAAGGGAGAACATTGAATCCCCACACCAGAAGGAAGAGAAGAAAGATTTCTGAATTCATGTAATAGCTGATATGAGTTTTAGAACTCAGGTATAAATTTCTCTGATAGAGGCTGGGGAGAGAGTAGTACAGTTCCAGATTGAGTCTACCAAGTACAAAGAACCGATATAATTAAAAGTCTTTTACAAGATAGAACATAGGGAAGATACGTGTCTAAATCCATTGTGTATCAGTAAACTACATGTAATTCAGTGTAGAAAGGCAGGAAGTAGATGATAACTCAGGTTGGGCTGAGGAATAAAGATTTCTTAGAAATCAGATTAGAGATTTTTATCCTCAAGGAAAGAAAGAAATGGAAATAAAGTTGAGAAAAAATTTTGAATTTGCATTTCTAAAATATTACCCAGGGGGCAGTGCACAAATAGATTGGATGGACCTAGACACTTCACCACATGGTGACTTGATGAGATGTAGAAGGTGATTTACAACAAAGACTAGAGGTTCCTAACTTGGTCCACAGGGTAAATGATGATGCCATTCATTGAGAAAGTGTCATTCAGGAGAAGTAGTAATATTTGGTCGGTACGAAGGGATACCTTTCAGCTTTCTATTCCTTTGGCAGCTAATCACTTTGTACCAAGTAAATAACTCTTTATATTGAAGTTTCTTTACTCAAATAGTATATGCTTCCTGCTTCCTGAATTGACCTTTATTGATACTATATGTTTAAATATATAATGATTAGAAATATAAACAAAGAAATAATATATGACAAGAAAGAAGTAGCTATAATAACGCAATATAGGAAAACCCTGTGTTTTAGGAAAACCTTTAAAAAGTCCTAAATAACTCATTGACTAAAGAAGAGATCAAAATGGAAATTAAAAAAAAATAGAATGTGGGATCCCTGGGTGGCGCAGCGGTTTGGCGCCTGCCTTTGGCCCAGGGCGCGATCCTGGAGACCCGGGATCGAATCCCACATCAGGCTCCCGGTGCATGGAGCCTGCTTCTTCCTCCGCCTGTGTCTCTGCCTCTCTCTCTCTCTCTCTGTGACTATCATAAATAAATAAAAAAAATAAAATAAAAATTAAAAAAAATAGAATGAAATTAGAAATGGATTTTTTTCAAGGATTTTATTTATTTATTCATAGAGACACAGAGATGATTCTTTATGTGAAAACTTCCATAATGCTAGAAAGCCAATTCAATATTAATAATTAGACTTGTAGCTTAAATCAGAAAAAAAAAGCAAAATTAAAGTAAGAAGATGGAATGAACAAAATGATGCAGCAGAGATCAACAAAATAGAATACAACACACAATAAAGTAGAACAAAGCCAAAAGTTGGTTCTCTGAGCCAAGTGATAAAAATTATAAATCTCTCGTTAGGTGAATAAGACAAAAAGAAAGGAGGTACACGTGGAATAGAAGTAATAAAAATAAAACTATAATCATAGGTCATAGTATTTAAAACTGAAACATAAACATCTTTGTTTTTAAAAACCTGAAAATTACATGAAATGGCTGAATTTCTAGAAATGTAAGACTTAACAGGCACTGCAGCAGGGAAGCTTAAAAAATTTGAAATTTGGAATCAGCTGCCCGGGTTCAAATTCTGCCTTTGCAAGTTGCCACCGGAGTTCTCTTGGGGAAGTGATGGACTCTCTAAGCCTACATTCTTTAGATGTAATGTAGAAGTAATAGTAGTTCCAAAAACCAATAATTCCAAAGCAGATTAAGAAGGATTCAAATATTTGATCGGCCTTATAACCAGCAAAGCAAATCAGTAATTTAGAAACTTTCCACTGATTGACTTATTTTGCTCGGTATGATCAGAGAAGGAGAATTATCATATGATCTCACGTGTGGAATTTAAGAAATAAAACAGAGGATCATAGGAGAAGGGAGGGAAAAATAAAACAAGGCAAAATCAGAGAGAGAGAGAGAGAGAGAGAGAGAAAGAGAGAGAAGCCATAACCATAAGAAATAAACTGAGGTCACTGGAGGGGGGTGGATGGAGGATGGGGTAACTGGATGATGGACAGTAAGGAGGGCACGTGATGTCACGAGCACTGGGTGTTATATAAGACTGACGAATCACTGAACCCTACCTTTGAAATTAACAATATGTTACATGTTAATTAATTGAATTTAAATTTAAAAAAGAAACATTCCAAGAAGAAATCCCTCCAACTTAATTTCTTCCTGATGGATGGAAGGATACAGAAGGAGGAAATAAATCAAATTTTACACTTTTTTTGTTTGCTTGGTTGTTTTTTAGCTAACAGAGAAATAAAAACATTCTCCAATTCAAATTATGAGCCGAGCACAGGCATGATAGCAAAATAAGACAATGCTAGAATGAGAAAGGAAAATTACATTCATGGATATAGATGCAAAAATCCCAAATAAAACATTAGCAATCTGATTCAACAATATGTAAAAAGATAATTTGGGATCATTTAATTTAAGGCATATGGGATAACAATATTAGCTTGACGCTACAAAAGCAGTTAACTTGGTCTACAATGTCAACTGATTAAAAAAATATGACAAACAGACATAGAATAAGGCATTTGATAAAGTTCAACAATATGTTCTAGAGTCAAACGTTTTGGGTTCAATTACGGCTCTGCATTTGCTATGTGTATAACCTTGCAAAATAGTTCATCTTTGTGTCTCATTTTTCTTCTCTGTAAAACAGAATTCATTATAGAACCTTCTTTGAAGGCATGTTGTGAGGATAAATTTAGATAATTCAGGTAAGTCCTTTAAAAAATACCTGGCAAGTTATAAACCAGTATTGTGATTTTTTCCTCATTATCAGTATCTATGTCATTACTATTCCTTAAGCTCTGATCTCCCAATATTAAAAAGTTACTTCTTGGGGTGCCCCTGGTGGCTCAGTCAGTTAAAATGTCGGGCTTTTGGTTTCAACTGGGGTCATGATCTCGGGGTCCTGGGGTGAGGCCCCACCCTGGGCTCACTGTCCAGCAGGGAGTCGGCTTGAGGATTCTCTGTCTTCCTCTGCCCCTCTCCACCCTCTAAAATAAATAAATCTTAAAAAAAAAAAAAAGTTACCTCTTGGGCCACAATGTCTCTTCATCTACTACCCTACCCCCAGTTCCTTTTTTTTTTTTTTTTAAAGATTTCATTTATTTATTTATTTAATCATGAGAGACAGAGAAAGAGGCAGAGACACAGGTAGAGGGAGAAGCAGGGGAACCCGATGTGGGACTGGATCCCTGGATCCGGGGATCATGACCTGACCCAAAGGCAGACTCTCAACCACTGAGCCACCCAGGTGCCCCCTCACCCCAGTTTCTATCAGAGCAACACTAAGAGTTTTCTAAACAGTTGGATTCTTCTTCCTTTCTCTCTTTCTCTTTCTTTCTTCTTTCTTTTCAATGATGTTGCTCTGATCTCACTTTTCATTCTTCAGGTCTGTGTTAAATGTAAGCTTTGACCCTCCTAATCAGACCTCCCCTACAACACTACACTATCATTTGCCCATAACACTTACACCACCAAAAATTATCTTAATTTACCTTTTTCTTTGTAATTTCAACTTCACTAGATTGTAAACCTCTCAAGAATAAAAGGCCGTCTATTTCAGTCATTGCTCTACACCCAGTGCCTTGAGGAGTATGCCTAGTGGATCGTGGGCACATATTGCTTCAATACGTTGGTAGAGTAAATGACATAACACAGAAACAGATGTCTGACACGAGGGAGATGCTTAAGGAACGACTTTTTATTTTTTAATCTTTTTGTTTATCTACATCCAAAGGAAAGTTATCGATGGCTTGTTTAGTTAAATGGTCCTCTGAGTGGTATGGCTAGATTCCCAACTATGACCCCAAAATAACCATGGCCCTAGATTCTCTCGACTCTAACTAAACTGCCATCCTTTTACATCCCTTTCTTGCCCCAGTCAGTCAGAAACTCCTTGGATCACCAGCCCTTTCCATAGGGGATTCTCTCCGCAGAGTGGTCAGTTCTTCCTTTCCTCTGACCTTTCCTTCGCAGAAACACTGTGCTAGAAATATCACTTCCTCCCCCAAGTAGATCTGCTGTCAGCTTAGTCCACGCTGCCACATGTCTCCCCAAACTCAGGATTTTTTCTTTCAAAAGATCCCCCTCGTTCCTCCAGTCAGCTTATTTTCTGTTAGCCATGTCCATTCCCTCGCATCAGTTTATACTCAGGAAAACTGCAGCAAGGAACATGATCCAAATTCTCTTCTGTGAAATTGTGTAGACCCATGAAAATTTTAGAATATGGCCAGGCATGTGCTCCAGTGGACAGTCTGTGATATGTAAAAGAATTCTCTATCCATTCTGTAGTAGGCAGGCCTGTCTACCAGAGAACACTACGGGGTGGAGGTGGCTTAGCTCCTTCACACTCTAGCTGCAGACTCCGCTCTGGCCCCCCAAAGAGCGTTATGGTAGTACCCCAGCAATATCTTAAAAATCCATCAGTACAGTAACACGCACAATCATTATTTTTTATAAGAAAGAAGTGAAACTGCTTGGAAAGGTCAAATTGAGCACTTGTTTCACTTAACTGATCAACTATGAACGAGCTATCAGATGAGATGGCCTGAACCGTACCCTTAAACAAAACACTATCATTTTCAATCACTGTTGCATACATTATTTTATTTAATTTATAGCATTTTGAGAAAGTTAGAACTACCAAAAGCTATTATCACTAGGAATGACCTAAGTTGTCATCTACTTCAGTTTCTTTATTTCTGTAATAATGGTGGTGATAATGACACCACATTACTGATTTGAGTTATCTTATTCTCTTGTTAAGACCCTTAATATAGTTTTAAAATTAACTTTAAATCGACTCTGACGAGCCAGTGTTCTTCTGTCTCAGTAATTTTGCAGCCCATGTCAATTATTCCAGATACATGATACTCTATCCTATATGGCAGCAGATTTTTAAATCATGTTCTCAGAGTACTGTTTAAATTAAATATAGGGAAAAAATGTAAATTAGAAAATTTAAAAGATGAAGACGCTGTAACGTATTGGCAGTTGTCATACATGTATTATCTTTTATTTGAAGACATGGCAAATGCGCAGGACTCGTACCATATTCTGCTAACTCTGATACCAAAGCCTGACATGTGCTAAAATGTTAAATCTACCGATGTCAGTTAGTCGTACCTTCTGTGAAAGTGTATTCAAAAAATTTTTATGTCAGTTTTCTTTCTTTCCGGATACTGTTTTGGAAGCTTCATAAGGTATTCATGACCAAGAGAACTCTATTATTTTTTTTGTCCTGGTAATTTTTACATGGCTTTATGGGATCTGTTCAGAAGAATATAAATTCCTGGAAACTCCCAAGAAATTCTATCATTTTTTTTTGTATACTTATTGTCTATCCTTAAAAGAGAAAACATTAGCTTCTACCAGCAACTACTACCAGAGTAATCATGGAGTAATTACCAGGGTAATCCAGTAATGCTAAAATGCTACGGCAGATTAGCTTTGCCCATCTAACCGCCACGTCCTTGCTGTGAGTCTCTATATGCCAAAAAGGCCCTTTCTGGGGAAAAGGGGAATGGGGTTAGAATACGTGGGTTTGTTTGCTTTCATGATGGTTTTGAGGAGGTGGGGGGGTTAAGGCATCTTTCATATTTTAAGCAAGTTCCAAGAAATTATTATTTTGTTGAACCATAGGTGTTACAACTTCACAACTCCAGAAGAAAGGCTTCTCCACACTGATTGTTCTCACCCGGATAATGAATTATAATTTCACTTTATGGATGACGTAGTTGAGTAGTTGAGTCTCTGAGAGCTCAAGTGCTTTGAAAAATATTGCACAGTTAATTCAAATAGTAATAAGCACTTAATACACTGTCATAATTGTCTGTTTAGGTGTTTGTTGGCCCCCCTCAAAAGATTCTAGGTACAAAAAAGTACACACAGAGAGATCACATTATTATTTATCACTTGAATCATTGGCTCCTGGCATCCCTGCTTAGCACATAGAAGTTCAGTGTTATTGGGAAAAAAGTAATAAACAGAAAAATAGTAGTTCCAGTACTGACCACAATATACTACCGATGTGTGGGTATGAACACGTATTTCTTTTGGTTAGAAACTGTGAATGATGCACCCTATTTGCATTTAGTAAAATCATAAAATCAGATTTTTTTTAAATAGGAGAGGACTATATCATACCATAGTGTCAAAAAAAGAAAAAAAAATTTTTTAGCCCTTCAAACTATAAAATTGAGTGTGAAAATTAAAACCAAAAATGGGCAAAAATACTTATTTCATACTGTTCAATGGAGCCCAAATCAGGCCTTATTTCTTCTGGTGATTGATACCCTTTATGAATAGAATCTAACAAAAACATTTTGTAACCTTTTCAGGAAATATTATATTTTCCTTTCTCTCTCAGAGTTTCTTTCTGATCCACAGTACTCAATAAATTCACGTTGAAAATTAAGTTCAAACTCTCATGCTTTCCTACCATCATCATTATTAAAGGCCTCCAGGTGCTCTGTCTTCAACCTCTTTCTGGGAGGAAACTGCTCAGGTCTTTTTGACAGATTTCGAAACAGAGAACCAATAAATCCATCTCTAACCTCAAAGACCTATCTGTCAGTTGGAGACTGACGGGTCTTTGTTTTGTTTTGTTTTGCTTTGCTTTGCTTTGCTTTTTCCTGAGGGCACTAATGGCTGCTAATAATTGGGACATAAAGATAATCAAAGAAGAGACACAAGCAGCATTATATATTAGAGAATATCACCAGATTGCCATAAGCATCATTTTTTTTTCTCTCGTCTCCCACTAACATGCATGGGTTTACATAATGCTTCTTTCAAATACAACTGTCAGAAAACATCAGACCAAATTGATACTATTTAGTATTCAGGTGGTCATTTATTTTGCCGGGAAAGAACGGAAACAACATATGAAGAGTAACTATCCTGTAGAAAACACCTATTCTTTTCACTTATGCTTATTTACCAGAGCTCTATTATTATATGAAAAATCGCTTGGATTTTGAATAATCATTTATCAGATCAACTTTGTAGTGACTTATTTATAGCCAACTGAAAAGCATTTGTGTCAACAAAGTCATTGTTGTGTCAGGTATATTCACTCAAAGGAAAGAAAAAGAAGAAAGAAAGAAAGAAGAAAGAAAGAAAGAAAGAAAGAAAGAAAGAAAGAAAGAAAGAAGAAAGAAAGAAAGAAAGAAAGAAAGAAAGAAAGAAAGAAAGAAGAAAGAAAGAAAGAAAGAAAGAAAGAAAGAAAGAAAGAAAGAAAGAAAGAAAGAAGGAAAGAAAGAAAGAAAAAGGAAAAGAAGAAAAAAGAAAGAGAGATGTTGCTTCATGAAATGTTTTATTCTGATGTACAGGTGATTAGGTTATTCTCAGGTCTCTTCCTCTGTTCCATAATCCATAAAATGAGCTTCCTATAATATTCTTCTTATAATTTAAAAATTCCTGGCTTCTAGAGAAGAGATTTGAGTGGCTTTTAGTTTTGTAGATAATATATAAAGTTTGCATAAATACCTGTATAATTGATGGAAATTACTCAGTAATTTAGCCTTCTTGAAAAATGTGAGGGAAAATATTGGAGAGTCATAATAGAGGCCTGTATCTGATTTTACATTGGTTGGCAGTTTTTCCCTCTTAATTAAATAAACATGAAGGCATCACAGGTCATCTCATTTCGAAGCTTCTACTCTGCTGCTATAGATTTTAACACAATAGCTGATCTGAGGAGGCATTCCTACGATCAAAGGCAAAACAAACTTTAAAGAGATTTCTCTTGTTCATTAAAGACAGTCTTAATGGCCTCAGTGGAGTAAGACCATTTTTTCCTTGTCTTATTTGGAAGTTTCTTATTTGAAACTAACCTAGAGAAACCAACTAAATGAGAAGTTCAGATTTCTTGGGTTGTCCTATGAAGCACATTTCCTGGTCATGCCATGACATCTGAAACAGTCTGTTTTTCTCAAAGTCCACCTCCGTGCAGTGCAGGTTGTCCTTTATGAAAGTTACTATGAACTGTAATGAGACTCTGTCTATCTGGCTATTCCTGACCATTCTAGGGATCAAATTCTGATGTCACCATGGATACAGAGGCAGTGGCTTATGATGAATCTTGCCAAGTACAAATATCTGCCTATGAGAGTTGCTCTGTACCACAAAGTGACTAATAAATAAATCACATCTTCTTTTTCAGGGTTTTTAATTATGAGAAAGACAAAAAGAGAATGATAGTAAAGTGGCTTAGAGGCCAAAAAGCATTTGGACTATTATCATTCTGGATGCTTTGATTGCAGCTAATAAAATACTCTGTCCCAAACTGGGTTGAATCACAAGGAAACTACATTTGCTCCCATAAAAAATCCAAAAAGAAACGTGGTCTAGAAGAAACATTTTAAGGCTCCAGGTCAACTTCCCAGTGAATCATGCTCTCAGGCTGGAAGCAAAATGCATGCAGTGGTTTAACAAGCAAAATCCAGAACAAACAATGCAAAAAAAAAAAAAAAAAGGCGGATATACCATTTCTTCTGTCTTCACTGCAAGGAAACCTTTCCAGAATCCCTCCGGAACACTTGCCCTCCTATACCTTTCATAACCCAATCACTAACAAAGGGAGTAGAATTATCATGATTTATGCAGCTTAGAAGATTCATTTGGGGAACATATCATTTAGGAGATTCAACTTCAAGGAACAAGGAAATACTAAAAACAGCGAGAATAAGAAAACGGAATTAGAAGAACAAAGGGATTACAGTCGGGATAACAGTAAGCAAAGTTGTTTTGTCTTGAAAACCTACCAGTTCTCCCTAAAGCCTGGCTAACGGTATATAAATGATTCTATTTTCTGAGCCTACTTCCCTGTGTATCTTTGCAACAAGATTTCATAAGTTGAATTAAATTTAACATGTTCCTATCAACTTCTAAAGACTCCAGCACAGCATCCTCGTGATGACTACAAACTAACACTACAAACTTTTTACTTGTTGTAAAGTACTTTTTCATATCTTATTCCTTTAAGTCTTAACTCTTTAATATTTAGGGTAAAAATATCATTAAGTGCCATGACGCCTTCTGAGATTCTAATGGTCCTTAGCCTAATCAGAACCAAAATATAGGAAGTAAAGGTTTCTGCTTTAGGCCTCTCTCTCTTACTGTTAAAGATACTCCTTGTTTCCAAATTCCATCTCCTCCTTATTTTCTTCCTCCTTAGCTGCTTTCTCAGTTTGCTATTGCTTTCCTTAACTCAGTCATTGCTAGAAGGAAATCAATCATCATGCCACCTAGGATTCTACTGTTGGTAGTTATTCACCAGTAGTTTTCCTGCAACTGCCATCATTGCCATGGCTACCACAAGAAAGGGAGAGCCTTCTCCTGTGACTACAGTTCTTTTGACCAACTCAATCAACAACAATTCTTTTAGCAGTGTAGCCTTAAAAAAAGTCTATTAGTTTTCTAGTGTTGTGCAATAAATTGATACAAACTTATCACACTAAAACAATGCAAATGTATTATCTCAAGAGTTTCTGTGGGTGAGAAGTGTAGCATAGTTGGCTGGGTCCTGAGCTCAAGGTCTCACGAGGCTATAATTAAAGTGTTATCTTGGACTGCGTTCTCTTCAGTGTACTCTTCCAGGCTCACAAGATTATTACTAGAATTAATTTCCTTGCAGCTGTAGAATTCATGGAGCTTCTTTTGTTGAAGACAGCAGGAAAATTTCTCTGACTTTAGAAAAGCCCTGTTTCTTATAAGTGTTCATTTAATTAGGTAAGTCTCATCCAGGAGAATCTTCTTTTTGATTAATTAAAACACAACTGATTTGGGACCTAATCATGGGGGTGATAATCCATCATACTCATGGTCCCAACCAGACTCAATGGGAAAGGATTATAAAAGATGTGTACACCAGAGGGTGCAAAAATTGAAGAGCAAATTAAAATCCCGCCTATCACAAAAGGCATCCTTCATTTTCACTTTAGAGTCTTTATATTAGGCAGTTGGGATAAAAAGATGAATGAGAGTTTATCTCTACTCTTAGAGAGTTTAATTCGGAAGGCATATATAAAGATATTAAATAAAGGCAATGAGATAAGTATTATGATAAAAACACTGAAGAAAAGCAATAATTCAGTAGAGGAGAAATGCTAATCCAGTTTGAGGGAAGAGAAAGGAGGGCCATGACTTAAAAAGGTGAAAATCTCCTTAAAATCTGATGCTTTCAGGGATGAGTAAACATTGTTCAAGTTAAAAGTTAGAGAAAGCAAAAAATAGCCAAAAGTAAGAGAAAAGAGAGAAAGAGAAAAAATGGTCATAGATCTTGAAGTACATATTTTTAATTGGTTAAACAAAATGTTTTTAGTACCCTAGCAGCCTACTAAGGAAGCCAAAACCTAAGCTTATAAATGCATCAAGATTGGAGCATCTGGGAGCCTCTGTCAGTTGAGCACTGACTCAGTTTTGGCTCAGGCCATGACTTCAGGATTGTGAGATCAAGCTCTGTGTTGGGCTCCATGCTCAGTGGGGAGTCTCCTTGAGATTTTCTCTCCTTTTATCCCACTGCCATCCCCTCTAAAATAAATAAATGAACCTTTAAAAATGCATCAAGATTAAGAAATCAAAACCAAAGACAATAGCCACAAACCATTGGACTTTCCCAAATAATGCAACTTCTTAAGCTATAGCCAGTCAAATGACTTGCTTGCTTTACTTCTATCTCTTTGCTGGAAATACTTTCCCAAGTTCTTTTTGGTGGAGCGCTAACCACTTCGCACTTAAAACTGGTCAATCTGGATCAATTTTTGCTCAAATAAAACTTTAAAAATTTGTAACATGCCCTAGTTTATCTTTTAACGATATGAACTGGCAGTGTCCCATGAAACAGTAGCCACTTTTCATTTTGCTAGAGTTTGAGGTTGGAGGCAGGAAATGGAAACTATTAAAATAGACAGTGGCATTAGATTGGGAACAGTGAATGAGAGTGTGTAGTGTAACTACAGAGTCTATTGTGAATAGAAAACAATTTAAGAGACTTTGAAGGAAATTATTATTGTATTTGTGTACTTCATATATCATACGATCTTGATGATCATCTGAAAGATGGCTTGCTGGAAGAAAAGAAGAAGACATGGAGTAAGAAGTTATTGCAGATTCAGGTCAGAGATATGGAAATGAGGTATTACAGCAGTATAAGAGCCAGAGAAAAGAGGAGAAATCGTGATGTATTGAGGAGCAAAGTTGGGCAAAACTTGACAATTACCAATATTGAGGGGAAAATCCAGACAAATTCCTACTTTCTCTTCTTGGCAATTAGGTCTTTAGTGGGGAAGAGATGACCAGTGCAGTGTGAGAAAGTTCATTTTGAGGTTCTTGTATAATGTCATTGCAATGTCCATAAAATCATTTTATGGGATCCCTGGGTGGCTCAGTGGTTTAGTGCCTGCCATCGGCCCAGGGCGTGATCCTGGAGTCCCGGGATCGAGTCCCACATCAGGCTCCCTGCATGGAGCCTGCTTCTCCCTCTGCCTGTGTCTCTGCCTCTCATGAATAAATAAATAAATAAATAAAATATTTTTAAAAATTTATATGTAAACTAAACCAGATACGTACATACATACATACATACGTGTGTGCGTGTGTGTGTGTGTGTGTGTGTGTGTGTGTGTGTGTGTGTCTGCAGCATAGAGAGAATTCAAAGATCTGGACTTTAAAGTCAACAGCATATAAGTTTTAGATAATCACATTGAAATGCCCAGGAAGAATATATAGAGTGAAAAAAACAATGAGCCAATAATTGAATAAGGTTAAATAGAGGGAGAAGATAGCTAGAGGAAGTTGGTCAAAGAAGAATCCTAAGCGTCCAAGAAGAAATGTCAAAAATGTCATGTAAGACTGCATAGAATAAGATAAAGACCAGAAAGTCCTTTCCATATGGCAACTAGAAGGTCATTGAGTATCTTCATTAAAGAAATTTAATGAAGCAATGGAGAGAAAAAGCCCCTTGAAATTATCCGAGGGATAATAGGAAGTAACAAAATGGAAATTAGAAGTCTACACATGAAGGAAAGAAGTTTAAGAGAAAATCTAGCTAAGGCACAAATGTAAAGCTTGGAATATTTGTAGGTTGTGTGTCATAAATCAACACAAAAAATATTAAAGTAAAGGACTAAGAAAAATAATATGGAAAGAAACCATGGAAGGTAGAATGGAAATCAGAAGCACTGGGCAGCCCTGGTGGCCCAGGGGTCTAGCACCACCTTCTGCCCGGGATGTGATCCTGGAAACCCAGGATTGAGTCCCACACCAGGCTCCCTGCATGAAGCCTGCTTTTCTCTCTCTCTCTCTCTCTTTCAGTCCCTCTCTCTCCCTCTCTCCCTCTCTCCATCATGAGTAAATAAATAAAATCTTAAAAAAAAAAAAGAAGCACTGACAAAGGAGATTGGTCTTGAGAACCAGAGATGGTATCTCTTACTGAGACTGAACAGAAGCAGGAATGGCAGAAATACAACTTCTGTTAGACAATGTTTTGTTAATGGAGTTCAGATCAGATTACTAACACTTATTTTGTTTGTTTTTACTAAAATAAAAGTGAGATCAGGGTAAAGGTCTCTTTAGAAGACAAGAATTAGTTAAATTTATCAGAGGAACGGAAGAGCTTTAAAGAATTGAGAGAGAGAGAGAGAGAGAGAGAGAGAAGAGGCATTGGGGATCCAGGTGTCGATTACATTTAGCATCTTGTAATTCTGAACAGAACAAGCCAACAAGGTGACTTACTAACCTAAGGGACTAGACCAAGCAGTATGAAGGACCTACTTAAGGTTATGGACTTAAGATTACTCCTGTCAGCATGACTGTATCTTTTTCTTCAGCCACATTCAGCCATGTTGGCCCAGGAATTAAATGGACAGAGCCTTGGAATCAACCTTGGGCCTTGGCGCCATTATCTTATTGCCATGTTTACTCTTAATGCTTAAATAAGATTCCGGTTGCCACCAACAGAGTTGCTGATATTCAGATGAATTCATCTTTAAAAGTTGGGTATAACATTATACAATGGATAATGACCTCCTCTCTACCATATGTGCTATTATTGATTCTTTTTCCAAAGTATGTCTGGAATCTATCAAAATGCCTTTAGTTCCAAAGCTGCCACATTAGTTCAAGGCAGTCCTGCCTCTCCTATAATCTAATTTGTATCTCTCTTCATGTTCACCCTTCCTTCTCTCGCTTTAGTAATGAAGTATTTCAATATCCAGAAAGCTGTTGAAAACAATGGCAGGTATTTATTTTGTTATATATACTACAGAGATCTAAAAGGAAAATGAGATTAAAATATAGCTAAAATCTTTTCTACTTCTTTCTATGTTTATCTCTATCTTCTCTTTCCAAGAGTAAGCACTGTCCTGAATTTGGTGTCTATCACTTCCAAGTATATTTTTAAAATAAATTTATCACATGTTCATTATAAATTAAGATATATGAATGTTGTTTTTTATATCTTAAAACCATTTAAGTGGTATCATACTTCATGCACCATGCTAGGTTTCATTTCTTAAAATATGATTTAATTTATAACAAATTCAAACATATAATTACTCAAGCATTTTTAGCAAAATATGCAAAATATAGGTACATGTTGAAAATTACTAAAGAACTATGTTATGTTTATGAATTGGAAAATTCAATATCAATTCTCTCTGAGCTATAGAATAAACATAATCCTCTTCAAACTTGTACTGTGATTTTTTTTTCAAATACAGATTGCCAAGCTGAATCTAAAACATGTATTAAGATAAAAATTATCTGTGATAGCCAAAACAATGTTTAAAAGAAAAGATAATAATAGAGATGCTATCGTGTTTCAATATTTACTGTCTATCTAGACACACTAGTCAAGACTCTGGTAGTAGAAAATAGGATAGACAAAGGAATTAATTGAACAGGATAGAGTCCAGGAATAGATCCACAGTTGTACAGTCAATCATTAACTCAAAACACATCAGAGTCTAATAGTAAAAACTAAAAAGGATAAAATTTCTAGAAGTGAATCTTTGCAATCTTAGAGTAGGCCGATATTTCTTAGGACACATGCACAAATAATAAAAGAAAAATAATACAATGGCTTTTCTCAAAATAATAGAATTTTTTCTTTAGAAGATTTTTTAGGGAAATGAAGGCAAGACCCAAAATGATGGAAATGTTTCTAATACCTATTATTTTATAGTTACATAATATTTTAATACACATATCTTTAAAAAGAACTTGTATGAGAATATCTTAATAACTCATAATATGATAAGACAACTCAATAAAAATGGCTGTCGTAAAACAGACATTTCATAAGAGAAAATATATGAATGGATGAGAAGCACCTAAAAAGAGACTTAACATCATTAGTTATTAGGAAAATGAAATTAAAATTACAATGAGATTACAAACTTGTTAGAATTGCTAAAATTAGAAAGATTGGCAATACCAAGAATTGCTAAGAATGTGGAGGTACTGGGCTTCTTCCTGGAAGGAAAAATGACATAACCACCTAAGATCACTAAGATAAAATTCCATTAGTAATTTGGAATTTTCTCAGCCCAATACATCCCCACCACACAACTCAGAAATTCTATTCATTGGCATTCAGACTAATAGTAATTATTATATTATTACTAATAGCCACGCACTTAAAACAACTTCAGGGTCCATGAACAGGTAAAAAGATAAGCAAAATGTGGTATATCCATATGGAATACTAAGCAACAAAAAGGAAAGAAATACGAAATTACTCAACAATAGGAATGAATTTTTAAAAATCATTTTGTTAAATACAAGCAGCCAGACAGGAGCATGTACTACATTACTCCATGGTATGAAATTCAAGATAATAAAACTAATATATAATGATAGAAAGCAGATTATTGTTTGGGAAAGGGATTGGAAGGAGCTCTCGTCTTCAAAGTTTCACAAAAAATCGACCAGAAATGATGAAAATGCTCTGTATCTTGATTTTACACTTTAAATGGGTGCAGTTTATTGTATGTAAGTGAAACAAAACAATACTGTCACAAAAAAAATTTTAAACAAAATTAGAGATATAAGTATATAATTTTACCAAGGTAACCAACAAAAGAATTTTAAAACAATAATAAAGCTTTCAAAAGTGGATTCAGGAAAAGAGGAAATAAGAACTAGTAAGAGTGAACAAACTCATCTTGCATTACATGGGTGAAAATTAACAGATTCAGAAATGAATATGTGGGGGCAGCCCGGGTGGCTCAGCGGTTTAACGCCACCTTCAGCCCAGGGCGTGATCCTGGAGTCCCGGGATCGAGTCCCACATCGGGCTCCCTGCATGGAGCCTGCTTCTCCCTCTGCCTGTGTCTCTGCCTCTCTCTCTCTCTCTGTGTGTGACTATCATAAATAAATAAAAAATTTAAAAAATATTTAAAAAAAGAACCAAGTTTTAAATGTTCAGAAAAAGATGGGTTTGATTCTTTTATTGAGCTTCATAAATATTTTTATTTATTGCTCTTGACATGTACAAAGCCCTTAGATTATTCCAAACTCCCCAATGATATTGTCAAGCATGGGCCAAATGCTAATGGTCATTCCATCTGGAGCTAAAAGTGGGGGGTGGAGGGGTGGAATCTAAGGGTTAAGTTCTAATAATTTTTTTAACTCAAAAAACATTGATTTTAACGCAAAAAATTTAAACAATGTATCCACTGTAAAGGATCTATTTGTGTTCATTTCTATATTCTAATAGAAACAAAATAGATGAATTGGTCAGTTGCAAATCCACATTCAAACTAATAACTTCTATGTATAGGTATTAATATATATGTATCAATTCCAGTGGAATGCTTAATTATGTCTAAGAATGAAGAGACAAAAAAACTTACTGTTCAAACTTAGTTATTGATAGCCTTTAAAATGATGATAATTAAACTTCAGAAGAAGATTCCTGGCTTTGTTCTGAGTCTGTGGTGGTAACTGGGAAGAGTGTTTATCAACTAGTATTTAGATTTACTTCTGAGAAAAATGAAAGGTTTTGGTAATACCCATCTCTCTAATTAAAAAAATATATTTAGGGGCACCTGGGCTGCCAGCCAGTTAAGCAGCTGACCCTTAATCTCAGGATAGTGAGTTAAAGCCCCACATTGGGGCTACTAAAAACAACAATAAATAAATAAAAATAAAAATAAAAAATTATATTTAATTAGCCTTTCTTAAAATCTTTGACTCCCAAGTTCTAGCCAAGTACCCAAAACAAAGGTCTAATGACACAATAAATGCCTGATGAATTACTGAGTGAATAAAAGAAAACAAACACCTTTAATTTTTAAAAAAGATTTATTTATTTTATTTCATTTTAAAGAGAAAGAGTTGGTGGAGGGGTGGAGGGCAAGAATCTCAAGCAGTGTCCCTGCTGAGCAGGGAGCTAGATGCGGGGCTCACCTCACCACTCTAAGATCAAGACCTGAGCCGAAATCAAGAGTCAGCCACTAACCAACTGAGCCACCCAGGCGCCCCAAACTTCTTTAATTTTTTATTCGGAAGAGTTCTTCATGCCTAAATTATTCTCTAAAATAATTTAAGCATCCTCAATAGCCATATTAGCTTTCACAGAACGTAGAGCATGAAATAAAAGAAACAAAAAACCCTCCTACTTGCCTGAAAAAAGTCAATGGAGCATGTTTCTATGTCAAAATCCAAGAATGTTAAATCAACCTGTTAATCAGAAGTTTCCTTTTGGTTCTTCCCGTGGGATGAACACAGTAATAGTGACAACAAAAATCCGGCGAAGCAGTTATACTCTCTATTTTGTCTATATTCGCAAATATGCAGATAATTTGAGTGCAAGTGGATGACTATTTTACTTTGCATTTGCAGTGATATGCCTTTTATAAATAGCCACTGGAAGAGATTTAATCTGGTGGGAGTTAGGAAAGGAGAGATTGTTAAATTTTCAATTTAAAAATTACTAATCCCTTTATGGTAGAATCAGCACATTTTTTATCAGAAGTTTTTAAAGAATTAAATCAAAAGGGGAAAAGTTTCCATTATCTCATTTTTGATATTCAAAATGAAGAAATGATTTATAAATTTTATTACAGAAACTTTGACCACATTTTTAAAAAGTTTCTGAAAGGTGAATCAGTGGACTGATAAGAACCTGAGCCTTTCCATAAGGAATATATTTTAAATTAGGGCTTAGGTTTATCTGCCATACAGCTTTTATACAAAAATGTAAAATTATACATTTCTTAAAACTTGCGGAATTAATACTGCTGTAAGAATATTTTTCTCTCTGGGTATATTTAAATATGTCAATTTCCATCTTGTTTTCATTGTCAGTGGTTGAATGGAGCAATATAACATTTTACAAAACAATAAGTCTTCAAAATAATCACTCCTGAGAAGAAATCTGGCATAATATTAATAAAATAAGATGTCTGCATACCAGGTAAAATGACATTGGTTACGGTTAACTGTCACCTTTATTTTTGTAGGCACAGAGTCTAAAATAGGGATCAGAGATGTTCATAAATTCACCCATTGAATATACAAATATCATTAAGAAAACCTTATCAGGCACATTCCATGAAAACCTTCTAAACTTTAATCATACATGGATAATGGAAAATTTGTCACAGAGTTCATAAAGTGAGATTGTGATTTAATTTGAAAACTTGTAATGAGACAGAAGCTTGCACAAGATAGTCATTAATTCAGGTCCTGAAGAGGCATAACCAAAGACCCCCTCTGCCAATTTTCCCAGGTGTATACTGCATACTTATTCGTTCTGTCTTTGGATGTCTTGCCTAAAGACATGGATGGTTTTTCAGTTCTTCCTTCAACTCTTGTGAGCTGTGCAATTTTTTTTTCCTTATAAATTACTCTTTTCGCTTAAGTTATCTTAAACTTTGTTTAAGCTAGCTAGAGCTTATTTCCAATCATTATCAGATAACCATAATGAATATTAAAATCAGTAGCAAGAGTAGGTTATAGGCAACATCACCTTTAGAATTGGTTATTAGGTTGAAATGAACCAAAACACTCAAATGCCACTTTCTTTGTTGACCTGAAGCCACATGCCTACTAAATATTTAGCTCCCAGTGTCAATTTTTGTATTAGAATCCTTCATTTGCTATTAATAGAGATCAAATACCTTATATTAAATTGTAAATAATTGGAAGGAAAAGCATAATTTATAAGATTGGCAGGTGGGGGGAGAGTTGACCAACTAGATTTATGCACCTTCTGGCTTGGTATTGGGAATTTTTGGAGACTGTTTGATAATAAGATGTAGGAAGAAAGTTTTTTCCTTTACCCTCCTAGGGTCACTGGCTGGGTCTGAAAATTAAACTGACAAAGACAGATTAACAGAGAAAGCATACACATTTGCTTAAATTTTTACATGTACATGGGAGCCTTCACAAGACAATAAAGACCTGAAGAAGTGACAAGAGCATGAAGCTTTTATAACTTTAAGACCAAGAATAGATTTGTGAAGAATGGTCAGGACAAGTGAATTTGGGCTAGAGGAATAAATGGTGAAGAAGTAACTAAAAAAATAAGGGTTAGTTTAACAAGGTTTGTTTGTAGAGATGTCATGGCCTCAAATTCCCTGTCTCTGACAATAAGAATGTCTTCTGTCTTCCTGGTGTAGAGAGAGCACCTTTCACAGGGGAGTTTTATGACTTTTTTCAGGGAAAAAGGGTGGGTTTTGGAGGGTGGTATCAGAGTGACCTTTCTGCTTCTGCTGTTTTGTTTTAAATTCCTTCAGCTTACGTTATATAGTACGCCATATTTTGAGATAGCGTATCCTGAGCCCCATCAAGGATACCAGCAAGACCATCATAAACTAGGCCCTATTGAATCAGCTCCCAAAAGTATATTTTAGCCCTAGAGGCAGAAATGTGAATGAGGAAGTTGCTCAATCTACACATGTGCTACTATTTTCATATTGTTACCTGTCACACAGTCCACAACTATGCTCCCATGAAGAGTTTCCTATTACGACATGATTGACAGTGAAAAACCTCTAGGTTTACAAAAGGCCCAATGAACTGCACCAACCAGTTGAAAGTACACTGCTTAGCTCTTGCAACTTCACCAAGGAATGTCTTCTAAGGACTATGAAAGGTGAGAGTCTTGCAGTAGACATAAATAGGTGGATTCATTTCTTTTCTACGTTGCCGAAAAGTAAGATGACCATGCTCAATTCCAAGGTGACAATCTTGGAATAAGCCAGATTGGAGAATTAGTGCCAAGACTTGGGAATGGGAAACTGAACCTGATAGAGTAAATCTGGAACTTGAACATGTCTGTGTTTGATGTCATCATTCATCAAATCCTTTCCACCCACATCCCCCATTCTCATTAAAGAGGCTCCTAGTGATCAGGTGACAAGGCACACACTCTCTGAATGTTGTCATCCTCTTCACTCAAGCAGATGACTAATCAACAGATAAATGGGCACAGCACCGAGCAACCAGGCAAAAAATGTGATGCACAGATTATACAACTTGTATTGCCCTTCAACACTGACCTGGTTACTTTAACTGCCAAGCTTTTTTTTTACTTTCTTGGAATAGAAACCAATCTTAAGTTCCTTATATGTCAAAAACTTGCAGAACATCTGGGTCGGTCTGATTAATTGAAGGAGGCAGAAATAGATCCTCATTGGAACAATGCCTTAGAGTCACTTAGATTATTCCGAATTTGGATTTGTGTACCGAGCGGAATATTGTGCTCTCAACTATGAGGTTACATTAATTAGTAATTAGTTAAGAGGAGATCATACTGGATTAGGGTAAGCCATAAATCCAATATGACTGCTATCTTAATAAGAAAATGTAGACACAGAAACTAATATTTTGATCTATAATAAGAAATTGTGAAACTGAATAAAGGAAACCTCATTTTAAAATAGCTATTTAGGGCAGCCCAGGTGGTTCAGTGGTTGAGCATCTGCCTTGGGCCCAGGGCCTGATCCTGGAGACCCAGGATCGAGTCCCATTTCGGGCTCCCTGCATGGAGCCTGCTTCTCCCTCTGCCTGTGTCTCTGTCTCTCTCTCTCTCTCAGGAATAAATAAATAAAATCTTAAAAGATAAAATAATAATAATAATAAAATAATTATTTAGAAGGCTGACAGGAGGAGCTCTCTTACCCTACAATTCATCAAGACAAGAAGAAGCCTGGGAGGAAGGAAGATTCTGTCGATGACTCTGCAGACTAGCCAATGAGAAACTGCCACAACTCAGCCAATGAGAAAAGTCACCACCTGAACTCTTGCTTTCTTACAGTAGATTTTTTTTTTTTTTTTAGATTTTCATTCAGAGCAGCCTTTCCCAACTTTCTCCTTTTTCCTTATAAAGTAATCTTCCTTTCCTGTGTTCTCCAGATTTGCCTAGACTTTGCCATAGCTTGCATGTCCCAAATTGCAATCCCTTTGCCACTTCTCAATAACCCAATTTGCTGGTAAAATAAATGGTTGTTTTATTTTCAAGGTCAACAAAATATGTATTTGGTCATCCTCTACTGTTCCTGACATGTAGCTCCTAAAACATTTTAATTCTCTATATAAGAACCATAGAAGCATCTTTCATTTTAATACTTAGCTTGCTTTCCAGTTCCTAAAATAGCTCCAGAGCATTAAGGTTAAACAGATGTCTTGTTTGTCATGTAACAAACCCCTTTCAACTTCCCCGGACTTTAGGTTACTGAGGGACTTTTATAAAGCCACCCAAAGTTGGGGCTGGTTGCCAGGGGAACCAACTGGGTATTTGGAGAGTTGGAACTTTTATCTCCACCCTAGAGCTGAGGAGAGGGCCTGGAGGTTGCCTTAATCATTAACGACCAATGATTTGATCAATCATGACTAAGTAATGAAGCTGCCATAAAAATTCCCAAAAAGACAGGGTTTAGAGAGCTTCTGGTTTGGTGGAGGTGCTGGGAGAGTGGGGAGCCCAGCCAGAGAGGACATGGAAGCTCTAAGCCCTTTCCACGGTACCTTGTTATGTGCATCTCTTCCATCTAGTTATTCCTGAGTTACTTCCTTTGAGAATAAACTAGTAATTGAGTACATTAACTGTTTTCCTCAATTCTGTGAGCTGGTCTAGCATATTAATTGAAACTGAGAAGGGAGTCATAGAAACCTATGATTTATAGCTAGGCAGTCAGAAGTACAGGTAACAACCTAGATTTATAATTGGCACCTAAAAGTGAGGAAGGGGAAAGGGGAGTCTATGGGACTGAGCCCTTGACCTGTGAGATCTGATGCTATCTCCAAGTAGATAGTGTACAATTTGGTTAAATTGTAGGACACCTAACTGGTGTCCAAAGAATCTGAGAATTGCTTGGTTTGGGACTCCTCCAACACACACACACACACACACACACACACACACACACACACACACACTGGGTGGCTCAGGAGTGCTGTGAGTGTAATGTTAACAGTAAAGAAGACAGACAGAGGAGTATTTTTCCTTTGTGGGAACACAGACCCAAAGAGAGAACACCATAGGAGGATGGAGACAGAGACTGCGTGATGTGTCAACAGGGAATGAGCACCAGGGATTGCTGGCAACCACCAGAATGAAGAGAAAGGCATGAAAGGGATTCTTCCTAGAAACTTCAGAGAGCATGGCCCCACCAACATCCTGATCTCAGACTTCTAGCCTCCAGAAATGTGAAAATAAATTTCTGTTGTTTTAAGCCACCAAGTAGTGGTACTTTGTTATGGCAGCCTACAACTTAATATACGTTTCTTTACATGTCAGATCTCTGCTAGCATCCCCATCTGTGGATCAACCGAATCAAAACAAAATTTTCTCTGAGCAAAACATTCATTTCAAAATGAAAGAAGCACAAAAATTGTTTGGCTTTCGGAGGATTTATTGTAGTGGTTGGCTTGTCTCTTCCTGGAAAAGGATTGAATGCATTCTCAGTTGTGATGGGTTAGTGTGATAAGATTAAAGAAAGGAGTATCGGGGCATGTTCTTTTGTGAAAAATTGTAGAAATGAGCATAAAAAGAAAGGCCTTTAATGTTTATTATACAGTGCTGTGTACAAATGAGAAGAGAATTGATTTATTTGCTTTCCAGAGATAATTTGATGATTTAGTATTTTAAATGATATTGCCTTTTTGGACAGGAACTACATCCCCATGTTTTCAACTGTACCCCATTGGAATTACAAAGTTTTGAGGTAAGATGGAGACTTAGCAAGGCAAATAAGTGATAAAACAGATAACAAAGAAACACATTAAACTACAAGAAAATAAGTCTTAGAAAAATGAAAACGAACCCCTAGGAGGCTGTGGGAACAAACAGTAGTCAAAGCAGAACAGAGACTATATTTTATACAACACAATATAGGCATTTAATAAATGTGAATATGTTTTCATTATTACTTTTCCCTTGCTATCATTAACGTTATTAATTTATGAATCACTGCAAACTTAGAAAATAGATGGTAATTGTAATGCTTAATTAAACTAGGCAAAGTGCTACCAGAGTAAATGAATAAGTAAAACTTCCAAGTTCATTTTATGAAAACCTCAGCAATTTTATGTTATTAAAATCTGTACTAGTAGGTTCTTTTTTTACAGATACATTTTCTGATGTTTTCCTACATCAAATATTATATTAGTCTCATCATTTATGTAGCTGTGACATAGGTAACCAAAAATACATATATTAAGTACATTGTTATGTATACATGTTAGGTTCTACGGAAACTGAAGCAAATCAGAAATTGATGAAAACATTTTAGAAGGAAAGAAAGAGAATTGGAATTTGAACAGTGTTCAAGGTTTTCTATGTTTTGTTATGAAACTGTTTTTTGGAAAACACATTTCAAGGAAACCTGGATTATAGGTTTATTTATAATTTAAGATCTCATCCCCCCAAAGATACAATTAGACTGTAGCAAATTACTTATTATAAAAATACTTCATGTCTAATGAGCACTTCCTATGTGCAAGGCACCATTCTAAACTCTGTTCATATATGTGTGAGCTCGCTTATGCTCAGTGTTCAATGAAAGAATTATCGATATTATCCTCATTTTGCCAGAGGAAACTATGGCATAGGGAGGTTAAAATAATCTCTCCAAGGTCATAGAAAATTGAAATAGCATTCTTTAATATTAACTGGTTAAAACTGTGTAGAAAATAAGATTTCCCACAAAACTCATAATCTAACACGGCATTTCTCCAAGTATGTTTTGCTTTCCCATTACAAAATAATGAGCAATGTAAAAAAAAAAAAAAAAAAGAACTCCATGAACACAAAACGCCAAGAGATGTTGGTTTAAACAAAGTTATGTTTGTGTGTGTGTGTGTGTATTCATGTGTATGTGTGTAAATGCATGAAGACTTCAGTCTTCTAGTCTATAATAGACTAATGTATATTGTAATTCATGAAAAGAAGGATGTGGACCATTATTTAGCCAAAATATTTATTGAATTCCCACTACACTCTAGGTACGAGGCTAGGAACTAAGGAAGCAAAAATGACAAATATATATAGTATGGACGGACTATTGGAGAAGTCATGAAAGATAAGGGCCTTGAAGAAATACAAGGAATAGTTTAAAATATAAAAAGCAATCTCAGGGAAGTTTTGGTAGGAAATGACATTTAAGGTTTTTGAAATAAAATCAGCAGAAGAGTGAATCACTTAGCTGAAGAGAAGGGAGGATATTCCACACAGAAATACATCATGTGCAAAAACGCTGAGGTTAATAGAAAGGTAGATTCAGTAATTATGAAAAGTCCACTATAGCTAGATTAGGAAAAATGGAAAGATACTGCCCAAAGGTGAGCCCAAGGAACACGCCTTAGGTTCAGAGACTTAGTGAGTTGCCTCCAAGTATATTTTCAATCTATCTGCTTCTCTCTATAGCTATTGCTACTACCTTGGTCTAAATCACCATCCATCCTTTCTCAACTCTATTGCACCAATTACTCCCACTTCCCACCACCCTCAATTTCTTGACTTAACCCAATGATCATTTCAACACATAAACATCAGGTTATATCCCTCCCCTGCTCTAACACCTCCAGTATTGTCCGTTCTTAATAAAATACCAATGTCCCAGCACAACCATGAAGCCCCTTCATGCTTTCATTTCTTTCTATGCTCTGATCTTGCCAACTCCTGCTCTAGAGCCTTTGTACTTATGATTCCCTCTGTTTTGTCTTCAGACACTCCTTAGTATAGACATGACCGGGCAGAAGGAGGCGCAGATCCGAAATCGTTTTCCACTGACTAATGTAAGATTTGTAAAGTTATTGCTTTGTCCAATTGTATCATCTCTTTGATTTCTAGAGCTTGATCAAGAACCTAGATAACTCAAAATTCTAAGTATTTCAGGCAATTTGAATAGAAACACAAAGGCTGACACTTGATTTTGCTCTGAGGGTGAAACAAAGTTTGGAGTTGGAGAATACATCAAAGTTATAATTACCTCAAACTTCTATTTTCATTTTTATACGTGGGTATATGTGTGGGGAGAAATCTGGCCATTTCTTTTTAAGTGAGAATTAAGAACCTTAATTCCCCGGGCGCATGAGATATTAATACTGAAACATACTTTCCACTGCCCTTGTTAATTATGATGCCTTACTCTTAGGACTTAAAAAAATGCTTCTGTAAAACAATAGATGGATTGTTAATGTCCTTGAATGTGTCTCTCTACAGTGGGTGCTGGGATCTGGGTGTGGTTCCTGAGTTCATTACTCAGTCTAAGTAAGTAGTGGGCTTTTTAAATAGCAAGCTCACACCATCTGCACAGGCTGTGTACTTTGACTCTTCATAAGCTACAGGAAATCAACTCTGCCCTAATTTCCTACATGATTCAAAAGGGTGGAAGCCAAGGGAATGCACGCTAATGTGACCTTTAAATACATTCCTATGATATTAAGCTTCAGATGAAAAATTTGGGGAAGAGGTAGACTGCCCTTTAATAGTAGGAATATGCATCTTTGCTGATATTAGTAAATAAAACTTAGCAATTCTGAAGTGATTAGTCTTAGCAACAGGAACTGCTTCAAATTCACAGAACTTATTTATGCAAACCTTATAAAACTTAGAATAGTAAAGACTATTTAAAAATAATTACAATCTAGTCATCTAGATTGGTTCCCAAATTTAATATAATATGCTTATAGTGTGACTTTTTTTGCGATATTTCTAACTATTCTTTATCTTTATATAGTTTGCAGAGTCTTAATTGTTTTCTTAGAAGTCCTCATATTATTAGATCTCACCACTATATTCTAATTTTATAAATTTGAGGTACACAAATATTAGTTGTGAGGACTGCTTGATAAAAATGTAAGAATGTCTAAACTAGAGGATGAATTTTCTAAGAAAATGTTGGTAATATCGATGGATCAATGTCTGTAGCAATAATGTCATCGCTCCTTATCAGAAAAAAAAAAAATAGAGAAACAAAAAATTGCCCAAACTGCTAAAATGGCAGCTGCAGACCTTTCAAGGACAGTTAGAACTTCAAAGTAGAAAACACTGGCATGTCACTTATATTTTCAGGTAAACATACCTGAAAAAACAGAATGCAAAAGAGGCAGCAAGTCTGATAGGAAAAAATTGGGCCTTTCTTCTTTCTGATAGAGAGGGGTAATAACACATTTAACCCAATCCTAAAATGAACAGATGGGAATAATCGCATATTTCTCCTCTGTTGAAAAATGTTATTTTTTAATGTGACTCCAGAAAATTGTTTAATCCAGCAAAATATTACAAACAATATTGTCAAAATGCCATCATTGCGCTGGCAAGGCAATTGCCCTTTCTGGTTATGGCAAAGAAATTAAAACCTGAGAAATTCTAATTCAGGAATGTAAATACTAGTGAATGTAAGAGAGAGTCCATTTTTCTCTTAATTCATTTCTTCAAAAGCGTTTGAAAGGTTTATGCCAAGATTGTGCCAGCTAGGGGTTCAGAGATAAAAATAATTGTCTCTGCGCTTCTAATAAAAAGATCCTGTCCAATTTTTACTGTAATAGTGGTCCCTCAGCAGTCAAGTTTATGTTTTGACTCTGCTCCCTGACTCTGGCTGATTAGAGTAGTGGTGACTCCTCAGTCCAAGCTGGAATTATCAAATTTTCTTCCCAGCAAATTTGGGAAGGGAGTTCAGAGCCATTCTCCACATAGCTGGAACTATGATGTATAGACTCTTGAGCTCCAGGTTAGCCATATTGTATTTTGTCATGAGGATAGAATCAGGGACAGCTGATTTACAAAGAGAGAAAATACTGAAGTGAATAAAGATAAAGAAACAAAGACAACAAAGAGAAAAACCTCTGTGGACCTTGGTTAGAGTTGCAGATCCTGTGTCTATGACTTGCTATACTCCAGCCTTTGGGTTCCATTAACCACTTCTCAATCTTTACATTATAGTCCTCTATTTTTCTCAATCCAGTTTGTATGGCTTCTGTTAGGTGTCATCAAAGTAGTTAACTAATTCAAGGCCATTTACTCTAGCATAAAGCCAGGAAACTAAGCCCATCATTTTAATATAGGTGCTAACAGGTAAAGAAAGCAATAGAGTGGATTATACACCAAACAAAGCTAGAAGGGATTATGGGTGTTGGAAGCCAGGTAGAAAGAAGGTAGAGATAAAGACAGAAAAATGTCCCTGGAGTGAAGTTTGTCCTAAATTTGATGCTTGGTCCATATGCTAATAAACATAGCAAAAAAACAAAAGAGGCACAAGAAAATATATGCAAGATTTGAGAGTGCGTATGATTGATATATGTACTAGATTTGGGGTTCTCCCTGTGTCTTTATAATACATGTCTGGGGAAAGAGTCCCAGGTGACAATTACCCTAAATCAGAGCGGACTAGTTTTGTTCTAGGGTAAGATGAGGGGGAGCACGGAGAAAACCGTGTGTGCGCGCGTGCCCACACTCACACATCTACACGCACATACACATTCCTGTTCCCCAAGGCATCGGGCAGGCATCCAGAACCTTGACTATTAATTCAGTATCTCTATTTCTTTGAGATGCTACAGATATACAAAGCAGTTAGGTCAGCACAGGTGTTATCAATGGAAAATAAGATGTGGCCTGACTTCATTAAGATAAACTTTGCCATTGATGTTAAAGTAGTAAAATCTCTCTCTCTTTTTTTAATACTATTAGCCAACCTCTGTAAGGAATGTTTTATCTCTAACAGCGTCATACTTAAGAACCTACTTCAGCTGGCTGTGGATTTCCCTTACCTCAGGCTTTCTAGGTAGGTGACTATTGTGACCAAAAGTCTTACTGCAATTTCTCTTCAGAACCTATAAGAAGGATTCAAGCTCAGTTGCATCAGGTCTGTTTTAAATGCCTGAATATCAAATCAACAAAATCTACTACTTTCCATTTCACCCATAAAAATGTAATAACAGAGATGCCTGGGGGGCTCAGTGGTTGAGCATCTACCTTCCGCTCAGGGTATGATCCCAGAATCCCAGGATCAAGTCCCACATCAGGTGGGAGCCTGATGGAGCCTGCTTTTCCCTCTGCCTGTGTCTCTGCCTCTCTCTCCCTGAGTCTCTCATGAATAAACAAATAAAATCTTAAAAAAAAAAATGTAATGACACAAGGGTGGGACACCCGGGGGGCTCAGTCCGTTAAGTGTCTGCCTCTTGATTTTGACTCAGATCATGATCTCAGAGTGATAAGATCGATCCCTGTGTGGAGCCTGCTTGGGATTCTCCTCCCTCCCTCTCTCTCTACCCCTCACTCACTTCTCTCTTCCTCTTTCTAAAATAAAAATAAAAATAAAGTCATACCACAGGAACATTGAAAGCAAAATGAGTCGGCTTTTATACTTTTGTCAAATTTCACCGTATTTCTTTCCTTTTTGATAAGAATATGCTGTTTGGGAGCCAAAAGTTTCATTCTCAAAATAAATATGGATAGTAAAATAATTCAATAAATACACACATACAAAAAAAAAAAAAAAAGAAGGAAAAGACACACACACACACACACACACACACACAGGAAAAGAATAAGCCAATAAGCCACCTAAAGTGAATTGGAGAAGTCCATCCACATCTTCCCCCCAATGTCAATGAGCTACCAACTTCTCTGACCCAAGGAGTCCCCAAATACTGAAACCATCCCTAACACTCCACAAAAGTAACCTGATACGGAGAAATATGTACAGATCCATTATTTGCAATATTACTAGCTCATCTATCATAAAATTTTAAATCTAAAACACTCTTAGAAATTATTTTTAGTCTCTTGTCCATCTTAGAAATGGACACCCAGAGAGGTTGAAAGAGTCTTGCAATAATCTATGTTTTCCGGTCTGCCAGAAGCCACAACTTATGCTCCAAAACGACACCATCTCTGGACCTGTAATAACCTCCTTTACATCTGTAACATCTCCCTCTTCATAAAAAGCATGGCTATAGAATAATTAGTATAAGTTAAAATTAATGCTTCTCTGTCTGTAGAACTTTTTATAGTATATCCCCTTTACGGTATGCTACCCAGAAGTGCACTTAACCTATCCTAGCTTTGCTTTCATACTATTTCTTCAGGAGCCTGCACTATTCACAGTCATCTCCAAAATAAAGCTGAAACCACTTTTAAAGCTGGAATCAGGGATCCCTGGGTGGCACAGCGGTTTGGCGCCTGCCTTTGGCCCAGGGCGCGATCCTGGAGTCCCGGGATCGAATCCGACGTCAGGCTCCCGGTGCATGGAGCCTGCTTCTCCCTCTGCCTGTGTCTCTGCCTCTCTCTCTCTCTCTCTCTGTGACTATCATAAATAAATAAAAATTTAAAAAAATTTAAATGGAATCAGATTGCTCTCTAAATAACAACTCATCTGGTCCCAGTATCTTTAGTTACTGACCACCCCTCTACAACTCATTACATCTCCAAACATAACATTCTTCATAACATTTCCCTCAAATCTCTTCATCTAAAGTCCTGGTGAAATCTATCTTTTCTGTTCTTCTCGATTTATATTTGATTTATTTATTCTGGGAAGACAATTCACAGAAACCCTTTCTGGGCACCATTGCTTTGTTAGTCCTTTTCTCTGTTCACCATTTTTTAACAATGCTGCTCATATCATTGAATCGCAGATAACCCTCATCTTAGAATTGTCTTCCCAAGCAACGGATTACACTACTCCGGGCACAGATGACTGAAGTTCCTGGTAAAGCTGCATAATTTGTGCAACGGTTTTTCTCTATGCCAAACAAAAAGGGCCAGTGCAACAATTGACATCATGACTCTGATGTTATTAACACCATTAACCAAATTCTCAGTCAACTAAAAAATATGTTGACCCACTGGCTGTCTCTTATGTTTGTTGTTTTGCTGTTGTTTGGTTACTTTTGCTTATTTATTTGGGGTGTGTATGTGTGTGTGCGTGGACATGCATGTGTGTATATTGATGTGTTTCAGCTTTAGACATATGGCACAGCTAAACAAAATGCCTACATACTTCTCTATCACCCACGTTCTAAATAATCAGAAGACCATGCCAGGCATTACTTCCTTAACTGCCTCTAATTCCTTGGGCAATATCAGACCTGGCAATGGTTCTCACCACGAGATGAGGAGCCAAAGAGCACTGAAGTATATCAATTCCAACCACCCCCACCATGACTCACAAATGTGTGTGTTTGTGTGTGCATACCTGTGTACGGTTAAAACCTCATCAGCCTCCGGTTGGATCTAACAATTCTGCTCATAGAATTAAACGCTCTAAAAAAGCAGACTTCTTACTCTTGTCTTAGGATGACACGCAGCTGGGGGATATGATCCTTCTTGGCATCTATAATGCACAGTTCACCTTGGTTTCTTTTGATTGTCTCCTTTCCTAACTTTGTGTTTTTTAAGTTATTTCCTGCTGTCACAAAGAGAACTAAGATTGCAAAGTGTCCTTCTCCTTCCCCCCACATGGATCTTCTTTAAACATTTATGTTAATAAATGATCTCCTACACTCTTGGAAAAATTTTTGAATTTGATATATTTCAGTCTTGCTGAATTGTAAACAGTTCCATTTTCCTTCGGCATTTAGATTTTATTAGCTTTCAAAAAATATTAAATTAACATGCTGAATAATAAAAGAGTCAATAAGATGTTTTTTACAAGCTTTGCATACGAATTTAAGGGAAAGATTGTTGAAGGGCTGACAGATTGAAAACAGTAATAGTTAATGGACACATCGTGCAGGATAAATCACATTCTTTATGGAAATCTGTAGCAGATAATCTTTGAAGACTATTTCTTTTCATCAGGGCAAGCCATAAGCAAAGATTATAAAAACAAAAGAAATGTTTGTGTTGCCCTCGCATGGAGGGTCCAAATAGGATTTTTTAAAGTCAATCTGGAGTCAAAGAATGATGCATGAAAACATACTTTGTTAATCTGTGGTGTGAAAGAACTACATGCACTTCACTTGCCCTTGAATTTCAGCACCTCATTTTTAACTGTACTTAGTTTACATTTTACTTACAGAGATTAATCTTCTCTTTTGCTAAGTGCATTGGAAATCATGAGCACTAACTATGTAAATGATGTTAGAAAATGTATCCCCCAAGTATGAAATAAAGCTCTAACTAGATAATGCTAATAAATATTAATATCTGAAGATAGCAAAGGAATATTAAATGATTAAGCTGCCCAAAATAAGAATAATAATATACTTAAAGTTCTCAAGGAAGCCATTCAGTATTTTAGGGCTCGACAAATATTAACAAAAGCAGAGCCTGTAGAGAATCGTAGATCCTAAAGCCTTTATGACTTGAATCACCAGAAGAGGAAGAACGGGCAGTGGCCCCAACTAATCAGGCGGAGGGTTGACTTAGTTGCTTATAGCAGAAAATTAATTGTCATCGATGCAGTCTACTTTATCATCTTTCATCATCAGAGTTTTTCTACAGAAATAACCACACACCGGTTGGTTTTGTTTTTGTTTTTGTTTTTGTTTTTGTTTTTGCTTTAAAACAAAAGGGGAAAAAGTATTTTGTAGGGCTTGGGAGTTTCTGGAGATTTTGCTTTCACCCTAACCATATTACCCATTTTTGGTCTTCAGATAACTGGATAGCGAACACTGAAGGTAAGGGAATAGAGCGTGTTACACAGAATGTAGAGGCCTTTGTCACACAAAGGAGAAGTGAAGTCCACCAGGACACATTCCATGGGCATCTTATATGTCTGCAGGTTCACAGAACAAAAGATAAAATGAGTGGCAGTTTCCCAAATTTTCTCGTGCAAGACAGCACCGTAGAACCAACCCTCCGTTTAGCTTTTATTGCTTCCAGTATTTGAAGAATATCTTGTGCAAGCCGTTACAAATAGCTTCAATTCAGGAGGGCATTCTCTCCACTGCCCTGCATCAGGGTTATTTCCAGTACATTCTTATATTGCTGTAAAGTGACCTGACTGATGACCGGGTCAGTAGGATTTTCTAAGAAAGTGTGTGTACCAAGCCATAAAGGTTTTGTTTCCATATTTAAGAAGGTGAAGAGAGTAGATAGACGATGCTTCCTCATGATTAGCACCCCTCCCAAACCCCATCTCAGTTCCATCAAGGTAAAGACACAAAACTATACCACTGTGTATATTAGCAGCGTGATAACAGACTCTGAGCATTGTTGTAAGACTATTTCCTACCCCTGCAAGATTTGAAAGGGATGCCCGTCTACTGGCCACATTAGCAATTACTCTCTGGTCTGCACTATAAATAAGGAAACTGAGTTGGAGATAGTAAAAGTCCGTATTCTTAATCACAGAACCACCGCTGCAGTTTAAACTGCACTTCTTGCTTATGGGGATTATGTAAAACCAGTAATAAGAGGACGACCTGGAAACAATTGAGTAGCCGTAGCATGATTGTTACCCTGCTTGCAAAAATCAGAGAAACACAAAGAAGGGAAAAGGGAGTTATTAGAAGAAGCAGTACAAAGCAAACAGCACAAAGCAAAGAGTCCATAGATGTGATTTCAAGTAATTCAGTGAGTTTCTATACAGTGCAGAGCTTTCTGCTTCAATAAAAAGCCAATTATTAATCCTGCAATTACCCAGCCTTATCGCCACTGCCCACACATGCTGACTATGGCTAGAGTTCTAGATGATATTCTTTTCATTAGTGTGGCCAAAGGGAAATTTAATTAGAGATACATCTCTTGAATGGACAAGGGAAAATATAAGGATTAACAAATTAATCCTAACGCTTAATTACATTAAAATGTTTATCATTCCGTATAGGAAATATTGACACTCTAGCTAACCTCCTCTCTATGTGTTCTCGCTTCTATAACAGTCAAAACACTATTTTTGAAGAGGAAAAAAGGTGGGATTTCCTTCCTGCCAGCTTGCGTCCTGCACAG
This sequence comes from Vulpes vulpes, assembly GCF_048418805.1. Taxonomy (NCBI): domain Eukaryota; kingdom Metazoa; phylum Chordata; class Mammalia; order Carnivora; family Canidae; genus Vulpes; species Vulpes vulpes. The sequence continues at coordinate 142,804,966 of NC_132782.1, forward strand.
GAAGAAATAATCAACCCGGTTTATTCTGGACCCTATCAGTTCCTGACCACATTCCGTAAATGCAGGCGCTCGGAAGAAAACAAACTGATACACAGGTGACAGAAACCCAGCGATGTACTGATGGAGAGATAGGGAAACTGTGACTAATGAATTCAGGTAAGTCTACAATCAAGTGATGGGAAGAAACCCCGGTGGGGGGATCCTTAAGGAGAGGGGTACACTTGCATCACAAACCTGTAGCATCCGAGCCAACAACTCAAGTCCTCCAATAAACTGCAATCTCTGCCTGCCCACCTCATCCTCAGTTTCTTTATCTTGGCCTTCCTCACTGTCTGCACGTTAAGATAACTCAGGGGATTGCTCAGCTGTCTAAAAAGAAGGCCCAGCTCTCTGGTTGTAGAACACCCACTCACACCTTTCCGAGTGTCTGCTGGAACTTCACTATTATTGTTTTGACATTTAAGAAACAGATGCACGTTTTTCACTTTGGAGGGCAGACATCTGTGTTTCAGAATTCTTTCCAGAAGCTGGGGCTTTCGAGCAGGAGCATATTAAATTAAAGAAGCCCTGCCATCTTGCCCCCTCCTTGTGTCCCTCCATGGAAACTATCTCCAGAAACAGGACAGGGAAACTTATGAATCAGCTTACAAGCAGGAAGGCTCTCCTGGCGTTGATTAAAGAAGTCCCTACAAATGTTCACTCCAAAGTAATCTATGCTAATGCAATTTAGGAGGAAGAAGGGAAGAAGGAAGTGGAGCTTGGAGCTGCCATCTATGGAGAGCTGCCTGAGGAGCCAGGGAGCCCAGAACTTCAGAAAAATTGCATAATTCCCATGAAAATTAATTCTGTCTGTTTTTATTAAGAAAAATCTAACCTAAAGTGCATATAATCATTTGTGTCTGGTTCTGGCATGTTGAACACCCTGGTGAAAGGGGGTGGGGGGCGGTGTTTTATGAAACGTGCATGGGAGGAATTCTTTTTTTGTGTGCTGTTTCATTTGGGCTTCATTTTAGGAGGGGGCTCTGTTTTGATTTGACTCTGGAAAGTAGACATTGCCAGCTCCATCAAAGTGGAGTTTCCAAAATATGAAATTGCAAAGCCCTCAGAACATATCTAGTTCATCTGGAATTTGTAAATATATTAACTCGCTATTCTCCAGGGGGAAAATGGTATGTTTTAGATGGATTTTGGATGTAAATTCTAAACAGGTGGACAGAGCAGCAGGGAGGACGATAGCAGGCTTTCCGCAGGGGGCCCACACCACATAGTTGTAGAAAATGAATCGCAGGGATTGGTGGTAAAAGAAATCAGATTTGCCAAGCCGAATATTTATATATGAAAGGAGCATGAATGCTCAGTAAATTGTAGATCGGGGACTCGAAGCCATGCGTCCAGAGCCACAGTCACGCAGACTCACTGCAAGCCACTAACGGGCCTTCAGGAAAACAATACACACAGTTTTAATTTAATTTTCCAAAATTTTGTGCTAGAGCCTGAGCCTTCATATGGTGAAAAGCATCTCTCCCTATATACAGACTGCACACGTGCCTGGGAGCAGAGTTGTTTTTTAATTACAAACATTTGTGAGCTTCCCCGCTGATGACACCATTTGTGACACTGGCAGGAACAGAGTTCAAATGGAGAGGTGATGAACTTTATATCCCTCCTAGTTAAATACTACCGAAGACAGCAAGGGAGTCCCTGTGTCATTTTCTAGCAAGGTACAAACTGTCCCGAGAATAAATAGCGGATGTTGTTTTTGGTGCCACACTCCCAGTGGGGACACAGATATTTTTGTGGAATTTCCATTTATTGCTGGCATTCCAAGAAATGGCAGTTTGTTTGTCTTCTTCCGAGTTGGCAATCTGCAGGAAGCTTGAGAGTTTTGATGGAAAAAGAAATGCATTTTAGCACTTTCAAAACATTGGAAGTTCGACGTCTCGATGGCCTTGGTTTACGAGGCTTCTTGAAGCGTCACAGCCATAAATGAAGAAAGCTCCTGGGCGACATTTGCCTTCGCACAGCCCTCTGATCCTCCCGGGTGTTTTGTTCTGCATGACAAGCAAAATAATGATAATAACATAATTAAGATTTACTGAGCATTTACTACTTACAAGACACTGGATTAAATGTTTTGCATTCATTATCTCACTTAATCCTCACTCTAACTCTGGGAGTTAGGTAGCATTATTATCCCCTTTACAAAATGGATGAGGAAGCTGTAGTTTGAAGAGGTTAATTAATTTGTCTGAGATTATTCATTCTAATCATTGGCACCGCCAGACTCAAAGGTAGAGTTGTCTGACAATAAAGCCATCTGAGGCTTCTCCGTGCAAAGTGAACTGACCCTCCTCCCAGTCGATCAATTTAATTTTCACTAAAGTGCTGTTGCGGAGTATTAGCTTTCAAAAACTATCTCCAAAAATGTGGTAAGCCTATGTTGCTTGACTTCATTGACCTTGCGTTTTCCTGGACCCTGCGGACTCTTCTCTTCCCCAGTTCTCTTATCCCAGGTAAATGAGGAAGGTGATGGCCCAGCACTCATTGCTCAGCCAACTTCGGAGCTGCTGTTCAGAAGTGTTCAACTGCCAACTTCTTCTCACTGGAGCCTCCGCTCTGGGCAGCCCAATGAGACAAGACCTATGTGGTCTATTCCTGACAGTCCTCATCTAAATGACAACAAAGTCCAGTCTTGTAAGTTCCCCCTAGAACAGGGCTCTAACCAGATCAAACACCAAGGCAGTGATCCTAGATCCACATTTATCCTAGATGTTTGAGGGTGGGAGTTAGACCACCATTTGTCCCGCCTTCTAATGGTGGAGGGTCACACGTAAGCTCTTTGTGGACCTCCAGAGGATATCTCCGCTACAGGTTTGATGAAAGATGGCAAGAAATTCTCTCACCACTGGGATGACGGAAAGCATGAAACTCAAAACACAGTCTTTATGAATATTATGTCCTTATAAGAATTATCCCTCATTCACTGCCATGAAATCTCAAAGTAGCTGAGGAAACTCAAAACTTTTAGATTAGATTCTATAGAATTTATCTTGTAAGCATGCATTTGGTGATAAGGCAAAGATTTTAGCACGTTTTATGTCAGAGGCTAACAAAAATTTCCATTTTTGATGTCCTGTTATATCATTATACTTATATAGTTATGTTTTTACTTGTACCCGTTTCTTCAGTTTATTATTTATCTTTCAAGGATGGTTCTTTGAGTTTATTAAATATTACATTTGTTTATTCACTGTAATTAATGTCTTCCTTATTGTTATTCATTGTTTATAATTTTTAAAATAATATAAAACAATATCAATTTATAAATATTTAACCAAATCTTTAATTAAAAACCAAGGGGCCTTGGAAATGTAATGATTGAGTCTACATGCATGAATTGTAGGGTTTTGAGCATATGGTATCAAGTTTACCTTCTAGGAAGTACTATTACAGTATCTTTTTATTTTCTGTACCAATAGAAAGTAGGTTTTATAATTTTCAAATATATTTGATATTTTACTAGATTAATTTAAAAGCATAGGGATTACCATGCTTATATTTAAGATTTTGCTTTCTTTTATTATCATTTAGGGTTTACAGGGTTGAAATTTAACATATTATTTCAAAAGAAAAAACATGTTTAATGGCATTAAAACTTTCAATTATCTTTTTTTTTAAGATTTTATTTATTTATTCATTAAAGACATGGAGAGGGAGAGAGAGAGAAAGAGAGAGAGACAGAGAGAGAGAGAGAGAGAGGCAGAGACATAGGCAGAGGGAGAAGCAGGATCCCAGCAGGAAGCCTGATGTAGGACTCGATCCCGGGGTCCAGGGATCACACCCTGAGCCGAAGGCAGATGCTCAACCACTGAGCCACCCAGGCATCCCTGTCAATTATCTTTTTGAATATCACTCTAATATTGGATTACTTAAAATGAATAGATAAAATGATAGGAAATACTATTGTGAAGGTTAAATAATCTATTATTACTTATTTCTTACCAAAACAAGCATAAAAAGTGAAATTCTTTGTGCAAAACATAAAATATCCCCTCTCCTTTTAAAGAAGCTTCCATTCTTTGGACTGGAATTGTCCATTTTATTTCTTTTCTCTATTTTTTTCTTTTCTTGGAGTATGCAGGACTTATTCTGCTAGAGTTATTAATGTGTCAGCATTTCCATCCTTTTTGAGAGGTTTATAAATCAGCCATAAAAAATGTGATGCTGGCGTAAACTTGGCATATATTCTTAGCCCAGAAGCATTATTTTTTTTCACACTTTTTAAATGAAATAGTTTGGCTGCTATGAACCTACAAAAAGGCGAAATCTAAATGTTTTCTGACTCTATATGTGGTATGCCCTTTTCCTAAAAAGATCTGTTCAACAAAAAGGAAAGGAAAATGTAGAGACAGTTCAAGATAACAGCTTTGGGGAAGTCATTACAAGTTTGCCCTGTCAAAGATTTCTGTGTTAATAGCTTCATGTACACATCAATGCATACATAATAATAACTTTACAACTTGTCTGACTCCCACTTAGGCAGCAATGGGGAAACATATTCAAGAGAGAACAGGCAACCTACAAGCTGAGGTATGTATTTAAACATTTTAACTACTGAAATCCTTTCTTGTTATCACCCACGGTTTGGTAACCAAAGCTCACTGAATATAGCTGATAGAAGAGAGCATAGCAGAAGTGGCAACATGTTACAGGAAAAAGAAAGTATAATCTTCTCTCTATGTAGAAAAGTCTACACAGTGCTCTAGTTTCTTGGAGTTGGCCAGGAGACGTGAGGGGACAAAAGGAAAAGAAAGGTTTCAGTATTATTGCTACTTAATGCTTTTTATCCTATTTTATTTTATTTTTAAAGATTTTACTTATTTATTCATGAGAGACACACAGAGAGAGGCAGGGACACAGGCAGAGGGAGAAACATGCTCCCTGCAGGGAGCCCGATGTGGGACTCGATCCCAGGACCCTGGGATTGCAACCTGAGCTGAAGGCAGATGCCCAACCACTGAGCCACCCAGGTGCCCCTACTTAACATTCTTCAAACTTCAGAAAAAGTCTGAGGCATTTTTCTGATTATTTTAAAGTGCAAAGGCACTCAAATAGATAATGAAAATTGTCTTAGATGCAGTATTTCTGTAATTATCTCATTTATAAAGCTTTCGTTGAAGTATTAACCACATAATCATTGAAAAGCAATTAAGAAGAATTAAAATATATATTTGTCAGTTCCTTTCCTCCTCCTACTTGTAAGATAAGCATTGTCCAAATAGTAATAACTAAGAGAAATTATGTAGTTTTACCACATAGCTGATAATCAAAAGTTAATAAGACTAAAGTAAGTCTGTCGTGTTGGTTTGAAGCGTATCCTCTGTATCTTACATTTCAAAGGGGGAAACTGAGGTGAGCCATAATAGGTAATCATTCCCGAAGGGAATTCACTTTGTCAGTGAAATACTTAATGTCTCACAAGAAAATCACCAAAAACCTCTGGACACAGTTCATTGACCTTGAAGAGATTATATTTCACTTCCAAAGATTGCCAGGTTGTTTTATCAAGAGTAGACCTCAAGTAATATCTGATTTTATTTTATATCCCTACTCTAAAAAAAATGTCCTCCCTATTAAAAATATAGGAAATAGAAAGAAAATCTTGGATGGAGAATAATATCATTTAATGTAAAAGGAAAGAAGTTTCCTAGTATTTTTCTTTTTTTAGTTTCCTAGTATGATAAAGTATTGCCCAGTTCCTTGTATCCCAAAGAACAAATAAGATGTTTCACATCCATACCTGGATGGATTTTGACTTACTCTCATTTCATAATAAATCAACCATTTTCAAATCACAGATTCTATTCTCAGATCAAAAACTACTCATCAGCAAGGTTATATAACTTTTTCTACAATATATAATACACTGCACATAAATCATTTTTGAGGGCCATATGAAAATAATTCTGATTTAAGATTTAATTCATTGTTATTATAATCTATAAACTTTCTGACAATTAGAAGGATAGCATACTGATTAGATTTGTTTTCCTCTCTTCATTTCTTCATAACAGAACTATTCAGGTCTACAATACAAGGAAATATTTAACTTGTGTTTCATTCCATTTTAGATCTGTAATCAAGACTCTCTTCTGGCTACAGGGCCCAGTAACAGGCCAAGAACTGTTTATCTGCAGAAGAGATCAGAGTTTTGCTCCAAAATCCCAAGGTCCTGTGCGATAACTCACCTACAAGGACTTCCCAAAGGCTCCAAACAGCATCTCTGTCCACTACTGGCACTTAAGCCCCATTGGATCTGCTGGATCATGTGGATCTGGTGGTAGAGCAGAGGCCACAGCCGCCTGGATCTGCTGCAGAGCTTTCTCTTGTTCTGTGCCTCACTCAAAACCAGCGGCTCTTTGCATCTATCGACAAATGGTCTGGAGTAACACATCCACATGAGGAATTTGATGCTTCCCAAATCCGAAAGGCTCACTAGGCATTGTGCCTTGTAGTGGGGGTGGGGGTGGGGTGTGACTTGTGACTACGTATATGCACACATGCACTTCCAATCCTGCCTTTGAGAAATAGGATCACCCCTTTCTTAAGGAAGAGGAAAATGGATTTGAAGGTTAAAGTAATTTGCTCTGAGTCACTTAGATAGCAAAGAGCAGAACGAAAGTTCGAACATAAGATACATTTGGTCTATTTGAAAGATTGTGTTCTTTCAGTTACATCCTACTTTTTTTCCTTGTACCCTCTCCCCTCTCTGGCTCTATGGAAAAACTAGGCACTGTCGAGTAGCAAATACAACAATGGTTAAGTGCATTTGTTCACTCATTTAACATATTTTGTTTATAATTTACCATTTGTTAGGCCTACACTTAGCATTGAGAATATAAATGTTAAAAGATATCATCATTTATATCCTCAAGGAGCTGAATCTCGTGCAGAGACAAATATTCAGACTAGAATTATGTATTAGTTATATGGATTGGCATAAAAAGGAATGTGGTCCCAGATTCAGTGGCGGGCAAAGGGAGAAAGGAGGGGGTGTGCGTGTGTGTGCGTCTTGATTGGAGTAAGGGAGATCTATATTAAGAGACAAAAAAAAAATGTGTAAAAGTTGCTGGCGTTATAAGAATTATAAGTACCTTGGTATTGCTAGAATGTATGTATATAGAGGAAAAAGATAAAACAAACTAGACAGGCAGTGGTGCCATCAAACGAGCTATCTGTATGCAATATGGATTGGAAGGCTTGAAATATTTTGAGCACAGGCATGGGGAGAAAATGATAGAATCTGGACACTAAAAATAATACTCTTTGGGCAATGTGGAGACTGATTTTGAAGTCATGTGATCTACTGCAGGTGAGCTGTGCCCCTTATGACAATTAAAAAGACATAACTGCAAAATTCTTTGCCACTCTCCTAATCAAGCGATTGAGTCTTTTAAATACAGAGAACTGGAGGTTGCCGGAAGGGAGGATGGTAGGGGGCTGGGTGAAATAGATAAAAAGGATTAAGAGTACATTTAATCTTGATGAGCCCTGACAAATATATAGAATTGTTGAATGATTATACTGTACACCTGAAACTAATATAATACTGTATGTTTATCATAGATGAGAGATAGATAGATAGATAGATAGATAGATAATAGATAGATGATAGAGGATAAAAGAAGTTGAGTCTATTTATCATCCCTTGAACCTGAAAAGAGAAAGGGAGATAAAAAGTTGGTAGGTGAATGTAATCAGCCAGTAAAGATGACTGTAAGCCTTGTCTAGGGCAATAGCCTTAAAAATGGAAAGTAGATGTTAAATATGAGAAACGCTTAAGACATAAAACTCTAAAGAAGCATACAATTTGGTGGTGACAGACTTGTAGATACGAATCTATAATGAAAATCAGAATGTAATAGAGTTTAATACAGTAACAGCCACTATGCCCCAAAGCACGTAGCAGACACCATTGGTCCATTACTCCTATCCTCCGGGTGCTCACCTTTCCAGACTTGCAAATGGTGTCCACCCTGCCTGAGGACTTTGGCATAGCTCTTGTGCTGGAAACATCCAAGAGTCAGTGCACCTATGAGCAGCCTTGAGCCAATGATATGTTAGAGTTTCAGGATACGTAAATACCTTACCGGGCTCATGCCTTGGGTGTGATAATCCTGGGGACTTTTCTAGTTGATCTCCCTAAATTCCTAGAGGAACTGAGGCCCAATAGCCCACAGTGGTGACCAAATCATTGACGTACCCTATTCTGCCTTCCTCAGCCCCGATGAGTGACTTTTGTGGTCTCTTTACAATAAACCATGCTCACACAGGTCCTGGCCTTAAAATGATCTTTCGAAAATTTCTATAAGCCAATAACAGGTAAAGAGATTCAATTTGTAATTTTGAGATTTCCCACAAACAAAGTTCAAGTGCAGATGACTTCATTGGTAAATTCTGCTAAACATTTCAAGAAGAATTAATAAACTCTTTTTTTATAAATTCTTCCAAAAAATAGAAGAGGAGGGAACCCTTCTCAATTCCTCCTACGAAGTCGGTATTACTATGATACCAAAGTCAGACAAAGCCATCTCCAGGAAATTGTAATCCCCTGTGGTTATTACATTAAAATCCTCAACAAAATATTGCTAAGCAAATCCAGCAACATATAAAAAGGAATATAAACCATGAAAAATTGTGATTTATCTCAAGAATGCAAATTGGCTTAACATCTGAAAATCAACATAATACACTATGTTGTATTATGCATTTGAAGGACAAAAACCATACGATCACTTCAAAAGATGCAGAAAAAGCATCTAACAAAATCCAACCCCTTTCAGGATAAACATCCTTAACAAACTTGTAATCAAAGGGACCTGTGTCAACCTGTTAAAGGACATCTACCAAAAAATCTACACTAACGTTACACTTGACAGTGAAGACTGGATTCTTTCCCCTTGATCGCAGGCTTAAGACAATGAAAACCAGTGTCTTCTGTTTATCTGGTATTAGACATCTGGGTTGAGGCAAAAAATCTGGGGAATGCCTCCTAATGGGTATGGGATTTCTATCCGGGGTAATGAAGAGATCCAAAATTAGATAGTGAAGGTGATTGCACAATACTATGGATTTACTAAACACCACAGAATTATACATTTCAACAATGAATTTTCTATATGTGGATTATACCTCTACAAAGTTATTATTAAGAAGAAAAGCATTTGACAAAATTCAGCATCTCATTTTTTATTTTGAAAAGCTCTCAGCAAATTAAAAATGTTCTCTATCTGAAAAGTATTCTTGAATAAACTTCAGCTAACACCATAATTATATATCTAATATTGAAATAGCGAATGTTTTCCTCTGAGATTAGAAACAAGCAAGAATGCCCACTGCCACACTTCTATTCAACAATACACTAGAAATAAACTCTTTATTCACAGATAACATGATACTATTTTTCATATAAAATTGTAAGAAATCTACAATCAAGCTGCCAGAAATAAAAAGTGGATTTAGCAAGGCAATATTCCAAGAACAATTGTATTTCCATATACTTCTAGCATAAATTTAGAAAATGTAATTTAGGAATTACCATTTACAACAACATCAAAATCATGAAATATTTAGAGATGTATTTAACAAGATACAGAGAAGATGTCTGTGGTTAAAATTATAAAATGCTGTTTAGAGAAATTAAAGACCTAAATAAATGGAAAGATAAGCCATACTCATGAATTGGAAATGATTAAGATGTCATTTCTTCCCAACTTAGCCCATACTTGTAATGCAATCCTGATCAATATCCATTTCTTTGTAGGAATTGAGAAGTTGATTCTAAAATTCATATGGACATGCAAATGACCAAGAATAGCCATAATCTATCTAAAAAGAAAAAGATAGTTGGAAGACTAACGCTGCCTGATTTCCAGACTCTCTCTAATGTTACAATAATAAACCAGCTTGCTATGAGCATGATAGGCAAATGCATCAGAGGAACAGTATTCTGAGTCTGAAAATCAAACAATACAATTGAGTTTTGGCAAAGATGCCAAAAAAAGTTATTAATTAAAGAAAAATCTTTTTAACAAATGTTGCTGGAACAAGTAGATAAATAGGAGGAAAAAATATATCAAAATATATCCTTGTAAACAAAAATAAATTTGAGATGGATCATAAAATTAAAGGTAAATGTTAAAACCATAAAACTTCTTTTAGAAGAAAATATAAGAATATCTTTGCAGCAGGTGGGGCCACAGAATTTCTTAAATGGGACACCAAAAGTAATCATGAAAGAATGCAATGAAAAAATATTTTCATCAATTTGTTTGTAAAAACATCAACCAAAACACCAGTAATAAAAAAAATGGATACTGGGAGACACTATTCACACTACCTATACCTGCAAAGGATATTTTTCTTGTTTTGGGGAGGATTTTGTTTTGTTTTGTTTTGTTTTGTTTTGTTTTGTTTTGTTTTGTTTTGTTTTAGAGAAAGAGCATGAGAGGGGGTCGGGGAGGAGCAGAGGGAGGGAATCCCAAGCAGGCTCACATCCAGCACACAGAGCCCATCCAGGGGCTCGATCTCCGACCCTGAGATTATGGCCTCAGCCAAATCAAGGGTGGGATGCCTAACTGATTAAGACACCCAGCCCCCCAACCCCCCGCAAAGGATTTTTATAAAGAATTTCTAAGAAAGATTACAAGGCAATACCAAAATATAAGCAAAAACAAATGTAACCTAATCAAATATACAGACAAAAGATTTAAGCAGATACTTAACCAAAGAATATAAACAAATGATTAATAACCACATGAACACATTAGTTTCAGTGGAGAAAAGCAAACCAAAACTCACAAAGTATCACTTCATGCCTGCTAGGATAACTAAAATTTAGATTCTTGACAACAAATGTTGACAAAAATATGGTGCGATTTGGACTTTCCCAGATTGCTGATGGGAATGTAAAATGATTCAACTACTTTAGAAAATTGACAGTTTCTTATAAAGTCAACTACATACCTCGCCTGTGGTCAGGTCATTCTATTCCTAAAATCTAAGTCCATAAACAAAGACATGAACTAGAGTATTTAGAGGAGCTTTCTTCATAATAACCAAAACCCACAAAGAACTCCAACTTCCAAGAGAATAAAGAAATTCTGATATGCTCTCGTGATGGAGCAGAAGTCATCAACAAAATCACTTGAACAACACATGATGACAGGTGAGGTCCATCGGGAAGCAACTATGAGGTAGGAGGAGGACTGCCCAAAATTATTGGAGAGTACACCTGAAGAAAGAGAAGACAAAACTTGATTGGTCAGGACTTCTCATGTCTTTGCTGTCCTGAAAGTCTCAGCCAGCTCAATGGGGAGCTTGTGAGCAAAGAGCACAGGGTGTAAATGTCTTGCACCAAGACTTTACTGCCAATGGCTGGAGGTCACCTCAGGAACAGCATGATTTCACTTAGTTCTGCCTGATCTACCGTATTGTATGAGAGCAGCCCTCAAAGAAAATCTAACACAGACTGGAAGCTGAGATGGATCATGAAGGAGCTTCAGATAGAGGCTATCAGCAAACCACAATTTTGGTTTAAAGATTTTATTTGTTTGTTCATGACATACAGAGGCAGAGACATGGGCAGAGGGAGAAGCAGGCTCCCTCTGGGGAGCCTGATGTAGGACTCAATCCCAGGACCCCGGGATCATGACCTGAGCCAAAGGCAGATGCTCAACCACTGAACCACCCAGGTGCCCCACTAACCACAATTCTTGCAGCCGGGCAGTGAGTTCTTTCTTGTTGGGGGACTCACAGCCGAATAGTCTATATCTGCTATACTCAACGAACTTAAATGAATCTGAAACCCATCATTCGAGTACATGAAATTAGACACAAAACCAGATGTACCATATGAGTCCTTTCATAATGACATTCAAAAATAGGTATAACTATATATATAGAAATCAGAAAAGTGTTTGTGTTTGGGAAGATAAGAAATGTCTGGAACGGGGCCTGAGAGAACATTATGGGGTGATGAAAAATTTTTATATCATAATTAGTGTACTAAATATATCACTATATTTGTCAAAAGTCATCCACTTGTACAGTCGAGCTATATGTTTTTCTTCAGTTTTAAAATTTGCTTTGTTGGACACCTGGGCGGCTCAGTGGTTGAGTGTCCTTTGGCTCAGTTTGTTATCTCAAGGTCCTGGAAAGAAGTCCCACATCAGGCTCCCACAGGGAGCCTGCTTCTCCCTCTGCCTGTGTCTCTGCCTCTTTCTCTGTATCTCTCATGAATGAATAAATAAAATCCTTTAAAAAAATCACTTTGTTTAACCACTATTCCTCCTTCTTACAGTAAATACAAAAGATAAAAGCATCTGAAACTTAACATGGCTATTAGAATTGTCTCTAATTCTCATTTTCAGTTGCCCACCAATGTTAACTACTAGGATAACTGGGTTTGAACACAGTCAGTTGAATCTTGACTCATTTAGCTGAGCATGATTGTGTGTGTGTGTGTGTGTGTGTGTGTGTTTTCTAGGTGAGTGCTCGGTCACAGTTATATGCATCTATAGACATGCCTAGGTCTGCACCACTAACCAATTGCACATTTTAAATAAGTTCAAGTATGTCTACAGGCAGAGCATGTCCAGACTTTATTTCGAGCTCTCCATCAATCCTCGGTGGAGTGGTTATACACATGTGTGCATGCATTCAAATTAACTCTATATTCAAGTTATTTTATTGAAATAATGCGAGTGTAAGGTTTCATGTAAAAGCTGCTCTGTCCTTCTGTTCTCCCCAAAGGAAAGTATCCCTTTCTACTTGTTTCTGTGTTTGTCTTAAAATTTGTTTATGATTTTCATGTATTGCTGTGGTTTGATTCTGTATTTTTAGTTTTTAAGATTTATTTATTTATTTGTAAGAGTGAGACAGAAAGAGAGAGAGAGAGAGTATGAGCTGGGGGAGTCGAGGGGAGCAGGAAAAGGGGGGAGAGGCAGACAATCCCAAGCAGACTCCCCACGGAGAGTGGAGCCGGACTTGGGGCTCAGTATCACAACCCGTGAGATCATGACCTGAGCTGAAATCAAGAGCTGGCTGCTTAACCGACTGAGCCACCTAGCTGCCCTTTGATTTTGTATTTTAAATATTATCTAATAGACTTGTTTTCATGGTAGATATAAATTTAGTTACTTTACAGCAATATCCCCATTCTGGACCTTTTCTCCACCTATCATTCTAATGTTATCTTCAGACTATTTACATAATAGTCATACTATTTTGAATGTATAAAAATAATACACTGCTAAGTCAAGTGACATTATTTACTGTTTTCTTTCCTGTGTGATTAGTAGTTTCTCCTATTATTAAAAATTGCCTTGTTTTTTTTGCATACTTATTTCTATACTAATCAATTCATCTGTAATTTTCAGTAACCATTAAGTGCGATTTTTCAAATGTTCAGATATCTTCTAGAATTTATCACTTCTGTTTATTTGCAGAACTCTTGCTCCTGAATACTTATATCTTCTTGTTCCATTACAAATTCTTATGGTCTACACATAGCTCTTGTGCTGGAACTTTTCTTCTTGGTCATCTTTTGCCTATCTTTGGGCTGGATTTCCAGTTTCTTTCTCATATTCTTGTCATTTCTTCTTTAACTTCTTCAATTTAGTAAATTCCTAATTCCCTGTGCAAAGATGGTAATTTTTTGATAAATTGCATATCTGATAGCGTATTTTTTTGTATTTTCACATTGTATTCATAGTTTTTCCCGGTATTGAATTCTAGGATAAAACCAAGATTTCCTCAAAATCTTTAAATCATTGCTTTTTTATCTTCTGACTGCCATTACTATTGAGAGTCTGTATGAACTTTGCAGAAGAACGGTCTTATTTTTCTTCTCTCTACAAGCTTTGAGCTCTACACTTAATTCTTTTGATTATGCAAATTTAATGACAAGTATATATTTTAATAATCATTTTAACACATATGTTGTAATACTTACTTGATAATTTTCTTCATGTCTTTTCTCTATTTTTTTTCTGAAATTCGTTAGTCAGATGTTTGACCTCCTAAATCAAATCTTTAATCATTTCAAAAAATATGGTTTTCTCCTATTGTCTCATTGTCTTTTTTTGTTATTCTCTGCAAGATTTCCTCAACTTTATCTCTCATTATTCCCTCTTGAAGTAAATTTTATATTTCAGTAATATGATAGAAATAGACTGATAGGAACACCTTGGTTAATGATTGACAACCCACTAACGTAAATTCACCTACACTTGCATGCTTTTCTTCTTTACTGTTATAATGAGAGAATTATCTGTCCTCCCATCTAAGGCCACATCGGTGCTTCATTTATTTATTGATGCTTATTTGTATTTTCATTAATTTATTTGTGTCTATGTTTAACAAATATTTATTATGTGCTTGTTTCTTAGCCTTCTTGTAGGTCAGACAACAACAAAAATTAAAAAAAAATAAAAAGCCTTCACAGCATCTTATTTGAGGGGCCAAGGAGACAATAGACAACAACTTATTATACTGCATGGTAAATTAGAACATTATAACTCAGTCCTTTACATGTTTTGAAGCATTTTGCTCCTGCAACTGATTCCCTCATCTCTTGCATCATCAACTTCAATATCTACTGAATCATTTCTATTAGCAAATAATCATAATATAATACATTCCAACTTAAAAAAAAATCCTGGGACACCTGGGTGGCTCAGTTGGTTAAGCATCTGCCTTCCACTCAGGTCATGATCTCAGAGTCCTGGGGTCAAGCCCTGTGTCTGGCTCCCTGCTCAGCGGGGAACCTGCTTCTTCTCTCCTTCTTCTCTCCCTGTTTGTGTCTCTCTGTCTCTCTCAAATAAATAAATAAAATATTTTTTTAAAAATTCCTATACTTGTTGATCCCCTTTACCTATTGGCACATTTACCTGCTTCTGGAATTGGTTGTCTGTACTCAGTACCATTGCTTTTCCATGCCCTTGCTTCTTTCTCCCTCCATCACATTATGAAACTGCCATTGTCAAGGTGACCCTGTTGTCAAAATTAATGGACAATTCTTAATCCTACTATCACCTCCTCTTCACAATGAAAATAGCTGATCACTCTTCCCTTCCTGAAATACCTTCTACACTGGATTTTCAGAATACTGTCCTTCTGTCCTCCAATCTTGCCAATAGTTCTTAGTCTAACTTTCTGGCTAATCCTGTAAATACTGGTCTGACCAGTACTGGCACTTAGTCTTGGCTCCCTTCTCTTAGCCCACTTCTCTTAGCCAGCTGAACTCCTCCAACTTCAGGTCTAAATGCCATTTGCATGGTGATGAACCCAAACACATATAGCCAGGTGCCTAGTTTTGATACCTTCACTAGGATAACTGTTAATAATAAGAACTTAACAGTAATTGAGTGTTCTTTGTGAGCCAGAAACTAAGAACAGTTAGAACGTGAATTAATACATTTGATTTCCCAACAACTAATTTTACAGATGATGAAGCTGACACACAGACTGCTTAATTCAGTTCTTAATATTATATAGATAATAAGTGATTTAACCAAATTTAAACCTAAAAAGTCTGGCTTCACCTGTGCATGCTCTTACTGACTACACTGTATTTCTTTTGGCTAATTAACAGCTGGCATTTCAGACTAAATACAGGAAGACATTTAATTTAAATCAGATTTATTTCTGGTGAAACTAATGCAATATTTATATGTGTTTATATATAAATATACAGCCCATATTTAAAGATTATACAAATATATGCTGGAGACAAAAATGAGGTAGAAGCTGATTTCCAACACAGTTACAAATGTACACTCTCCCCGAACAATATTTTGTCTATATTCTGCTTTCATTCAGCTGAAAAAGTGGTCACTATCAGTATCAATGTTAAAAAATCACCAGTGAAGAAAACCTAGAGTCTGTGGTAAAGATGAAGTAATATTTATAAATATGAAGGTAAAAGCCTGTTATATATGTAAACAAATTGATAATCAAACCTAGATTAATTATTTCCATCAGCTTATTGCTGAATGAAATTGGAGATGACAAAAATAGGCTAAGATATTTCTGCAGGATAAATGAAAATGTTTCTTGCTTCACTCTTGCTTCACGTGACATTTACCATTGATTTTGTATAATGTGGAATGATATCATAACCGAAATAGTAATAGACTATATCAATAACCGAAAGCAGCACAAATTGAGTACAAACAACATGAAAAGAGAGAGTCACCAGTTCATTTAGTCAATAAAGATCACAGCTTTCCAGATCATGCTTGAATTGCTGCTATTAATCACAGTACCCATTTACAGCAAGCAATATTGTGCAGCTGATGATTGATAATCATCTTGGACATAATGGCAGGTCTTCTATGAACCAGGAAGACTGGGCCACATATTTGAGATCTCACAGATTGTTGGAATCCACAGTTCAATACCTGCTCAAATCAGTTACTTTTTTTTTATTGTTATTATTGAATATATTGGGAGAAAACAACTGAAGAGCAATTCTTTAGATTTCTTAGGTCATTTTTTGAAATTCAGGTGAATTTATGACACATTGATCATGAACATAAAAGTTATTAGAAGTAATTGTTCTATAATAAAAATTGAGTGCACATAATGTGGTTACAGCACAAACATCTGCCACTCATGCAGACATCATTCTGTAAACCCATCTAACTAACTCTATTTTCCTTTCTGATTGTATCAGGGTAGCTTGCGGCATGACAGTGATTTGAGTGACAGGCGTCCACCTTGGTGCAGTGTGATGCATACTTATGTTTTGTTTGTGAGAATCATCCCTCCTTGAAAAATGTAAATTTTTAAATTGGTTTTTATTGAAAAGAGGTATATAAGGAAGCAATGTTGTTGTCTTCACTCCTTAAAAAGTCAAAGTTATTATAGGCTCCAGCTTTCATAAAAATTTTACTAAGTTTTTAAGTTGACTTTTTGGTTTTGTAATGAAAAAGAGCATGAATTATTAAGAAGCTCCAGGCAGGTTTTCTTTAAATATATATATATATTAGAACCATACAGTACAAGGGAAAAGACAATGTTCAAGAAAAAGCAATAGCCCTCGCTCTATTTAAGAGAGGTTAACATCCTCACATCTACCTCCAGAAAAACAGCCAAAATCCTTTTCAAATGTTAAAGTTATGTTAGTGTCAGCTTTATTATATGTCATATACAACTATGGTAAATATCTGTTATGGAATCCTTATTCAGAAGGTTAGTATGTTAAATTTGAAAGGGACTTTTGAGGGCACCTAGTTTGATCCTAGAAGTAATGTGGAAATTTCATAATGGTACTCCTGTCAGAGGGTCTTCCAACACTTGCTCAAACATTAACTTTTATAGGAAATCTATAATCTTAGAAGGCAACATTCTATATTAAAATTCTGTATGAGAAATCTACTGTTGTAGGAAGACTTGCTCATATTAAGCCAACGTCTACCTAGCCTTGACTTCACCAAGAAGCACTCCAAGGCTACATGCACAACAAAAGAACTCACAAAGGAGACTCTTAAAATTTGTTGAAGTATGTGAAATGTTATTTTGATGCTGAAGTGTAACCAATTATTTCTATCACTCATATAAATATCATAATGAAAATTGCTAACAAATATGATCCTTAATAGCTACCTTGGTAAAATAATTGCGATGGTTCTATACACTGAAATTACTTGTATCAGAACAAATCAATTCCCAATTTTGACAAGTCTGTGAAAAAGAATCACATGCAAATGGGGAAAAGATGCATGAGGATTTGGATTCCTGAGCTTTTCTTCAGTCCCATTTAACTATATCCTCATTCCTCCACAATGTAGCAGACGTAATGGATCATATATCCAACACTGTAAACAGCTTTCCACCACCAGAGCTGTCATGTAGGCGAAATGTGGTCCCTTGCCAATAAACTCATGCTCTCCTTTCAATTATATCAATCTGTAAGTTGGCTTTATACATTATGTGTTTATTTGCCAAGCAGTAAATTGATTTGTTAAGGGAGAATTTTAAAAAGAGAAAACAATGCCTACAGACTCCAACAGTCATGCATCTTTATATCAGGGGGCTGTGCAAAAGAAGAAACAAAGGTCTCTCTCGCTGTTTGTTTTTTAAATCCAGTTGCTTCAAAGACAACTTGGCCCTTGTGACTATATTTTGTCTTTGAATGCCTGATATTCTCTGAGTGTACTTATTAATCAGAAAATACTCTAATGGATCACTTAATTGAAAAGACAGGAATTTAGCATTTAGCACAACCATGTCATTTTATTTTATTTTATAGATTTCGTTTATTTATTTGAGAGAGAGAGAGAGAGTGTGTGTGTGTGTGTGTGTGTGTGGCAGAGGGAGAGGGAGAACCATGTCATTTTAATGTGGATTAAACTAAGAAGCCAAACCTGTTCTTCAACTCAGAAATCTGATTGTTTGAACAATGTAAAGAAAATAACCAGGGGGTTGTTTTTGAAAAATTCTACCAAGTCATGTGTTTTGTGGCTTTTCATAGACAAATGCATCTTCTCTTAAGAAAAAAAGGACAAATTCTGATACATTTCTCATAAAAAATGTTCTCTCCACTTTGAATTAGGGGAAGGGGGTTAGTAAGTAGGGAATGGGTTAAAACCTATCCATTCCTCCATCAAACTTGGGTAATTAAAAAGTAGGTATAAAACATATTTGTAAAGGAACTTGAATTTTGGGTTTGTATTGGGTAATGAAAGATGCCAATTCTCTCAAACTTTGCCATTTTCACTCATAATCTTAAAACATATGTAATTATTTAATTAAGTGAATCTTGCGGGGGACAGTACAAGAAAATAAAAGTTTAATAGATGGGCAGCCTGGGTGGCTCAGCGGTTTAGTGCCGCCTTCAGCCCAGGGTGTGATCCTGGAGACCTGGGATCGAGTCCCACGTCAGGCTCCCTGCATGGAGCCTGCTTCTCCCTCTGCCTGTGTCTCTGCCCCATTCTCTCTCTGAGTCTCTCATGAATAAATAAATAAAATCTTTAAAAAAAATAAATAAATAAAAGTTTAATAGAGATAAGGAAATGAAGGCTTCCCTTTCTTGTAAGAGGATGATGCAATATAAAACATGGAAATAATTTATTTTGATAGAGCTGTAGAAAAGAAAAATAATAGGACAAAGATCAGTAAAAAATAAAGGGTTCAGGGTGCCAACAACATGAGACATGCACACAAAAGCTAGTGGTCTAGAGCCCTGAATGGAAAATGAGTAATGAGTCTGCCTTTGACATAGTAGGCAAGAAGGACGAGCTGTTATTTTTTTAAAATTTCTCATCATTTTGCTGTTCTTATAAAACTCCAAGAATATAAGCTATACAATATTTAGCTGTTTTATTTTTGCTTGGTTATGTACCCCAAATCCTATAAAATATTGACACATGTAAAGCACTTATCCTAGGCCAGAAAAGAAATACATTACACTCTTCTTTATGTATCAGAATGAAAACATGAGAAAAACATGCCATTAATTTTACTGCTTATTAAAGTAGTTTATTTTCTAAGAACCACAACTTCATAAATGAGAAACCTATCAACTCCATACATAATTGTTACTTTGAAATCATTCCAGTTACCTAGAACCAAGTTCTATCTCTCTGCATTGGGTCTATGTGCTTTCAAATGATCCAGATACCTGACATATCGCAGGGTGAGTAACCATCCTGGTTTGCCAGAGGCCAAGGGATTTCACCAGACACAGAACTTGCAGCATGAAAACTGGTCAAGTCTTGGGAAAAGTAGGACAGTTGGTCACCCCAGTGGATGTATAATTACCAAGTACTAAACTTAACCCATATACATCAGTGGAAAAAACGAAAGACACAATTCCATTACTGAAAAGCCCCAAACCTGATCGTTTTCCATCTTACCTCATAGATGAAACATAATAAAGATTAACTGTTTTTTTAAAAAATGGGAGCTACCTCAGGAAAAATGTTTGTTTTGCTTTGGTTTTAGTGGATGGTGTTCCTGGTAGTACTCCAGTTAAAAAAAAAATGATTATTATCCTTTCAGAATGATGGGCTTTTTCGAAGGAAAATAAATACTGCTGTTTTTCTATGCAGAGAATTAATTAAGGGAAATCTAGAGCCAACCTATCCATTAAGAGGCAGTTTGTTAGTTCAGAAAACAAAAGCTTAACAGAATGAAACATAAAAATAGGAGAAAAAATTAAAAGTGCAAAAATTGCATTCAAGGAGAGAAGGCAGGGAAAGAAACATTATGCATTATGCTGTGACTGAGGATATTTGCTGACTGAAAGAAAAAAAGTGTTTTAATAATAGCAGAGGAGAGAAGTCGAAAAATATACAAAGAGTGAGAAGAAATATAGTAACTCCTATAAAATTTGAGAGCTAAGGTAAGCAAGTAGGAAGAAAGGCTGCCTCTAATGATTTCAGGAAAGAAAGCGAAGATACAGAAAAATAAAAATAATTCATCACTTGGTCACTGTTAGTAGAAGTCCCTAGTTCTGAAATCTCTACACTATATAGAGCACAGAAGAGTTTTTTAAGTGGCAGTGGGCCAAGAAAGTAGATGTGTTTATTAAGAACTTGTATGTTTTAGGGAATGAGCACATGCACTCTTCTTAGGGGATCTTGTTAAGTCTTTTGGCTTTAAAAGCATCTATATGGGCAGCCCAGGTGGCTCAGCGGTTTAGCACCGCCTTCAGCCTGGGGTACGATCCTGGAGACCAGGGTCAAGTCCCACGTCAGGATCCCTGCATGGAGCCTGCTTCTCCCTTTGCCTGTGTCTCTACCTCTCTCTCTGTCTCTGCGTCTCTCATGAATAAATGAATAAAATCTAAAATAAATAAATAAATAAATAAATAAATAAATAAATAAATAAATCTATATGCAGATAATGACCAAATTCTTATCTACAGAAAAGACCTCTCCTCTGAACTCCATATCTGGCTTAAAACAAATATTGACCTAATCAACATCATGGCCCAGTGTCCATCTCCAAGAGCCTGGCCTCCTTCCACCACTCTCCATTTCCTTTAAACTTTCATACTTTGAAGACAAGAGCAGAAAGGAGAAAGCCAAAAATCACAAATGTAACATGTTCAGAAAGTAAAACCTGCTTTCCACACTCCCCTCACCAGGTCTCCATTGCTTTTTCTCCACTGCTCTTTATCTCTTTTAATGATACCACTATTCATACACTTGATGACAACCAACATGGGGGCCCCTCTCCTTTTTTTCCTCAGATATAACATTGAATTTATCATCAAGCTGGTTTACCTCCAAAATGTATACAGGAGATGACCTCTTCCCACCACATCCGCTTCCAGTCCCCTCTTTCCTGCTTTGCTCACATGGTCTACTTCAACAGCCTCTGCATCAGTCAGGACCTCAGCAGAAAAGAGATGGCATCCTCAAGGTAATTGGGAAGACTGTTTGCAAAGATGTGGGGAGGCTTTAGGAAAAGTAACAAGGAATGGGATAGTGACCGTGATAGGGACAGTGGGAGATTTTATTACTTCAGGCCTGAAAGAGAAAGAAGAGAGAAGAAACTGAGTGGTTAGGGCCAGCTTATGAGACTTCTGACTTTTTGTAGTAGGATAAAGCCAACTCACATAGACCCATAAGGAAAAAACATATCCCCTATACCTCAGCGTCCCCCTTCACTCTGGTCTGCTAGTACCCACCGGCTAAGCCCAACTAGATGTCAGAGGGCAATGTGCCTCTTGATAGTCTATACCAGTCAGTCTCCCAAAGCACACATGAGGTTGGAAGGCATAGACACAGGGTAAAGAAGAGTAGCCCACCTTCTGACATGGTTTCCTAGTTCTGTCTTGCCTTGCTGCCATAAATTCATCATCCTTCACCTCTTCAGAAAAACCTTCCTCATGCCCTGTTGTCATTAGCCAACCCTTGGCCACCTATTCTAATTCTTGTCTCGTTATCCAGTTCATTCTCTTCCATCATGGTCACATGCAACTATAAATTCATTGTACACATGGAAAGGTTGTTGGAAGGATGGATGCACAGACAGGCATATGGACAGACAGATGAATGAATTGATAATGGATCTGTTAAGGTTCTGTCTCCTTCCACAAGAATAACTCTAAACTCCACCAGAACAAAGACTGTATGGCCTGTTTATTGCTGTATCTCTAGTATCTAAAACAATGGCTCACTCAACGAATACTTATTGAATGAATTGAAGGAATATATGGATTATTTTGGATAATGGAATTTATTACAATAAGACTCAGAATATTTGGGAAGTAAAATAAAAGACAATATTCGCATTAAGTCTTAGAAGAAAAGCAACTCAGACTAACAGAGAGCTGGAACCCATTGGTTAGAATGCACAAAAATGCTGAGTTTAATAACAATTTTTAATTTTTCTATTATCTGACCATTCTTTTGTTTGCTCAAAATTAAGCATCCCCTGCTTTGCCATCAGGGCAGCTCATCTATTTTTTATGTCTTAATTATTTAATGACCTCAGTTCATTGATGTACAGATATATAATTAAAAATTTTCTCTTATAATTACTGACTGTATCAATCTTAAAGAAGGGATATTTCATATTATCAGACATTTACATGTATTATTTAATTTTGTTTTTACATTGGTAAGTATAATTGTCTACTTTTGGTAAGTGATTAATCTTAAAACTCAATGAAATAACTGGATCAAAGACATAGACTATGTATAATAAGGTTACGATCATCCCAACAAGTCTTTTTTAAGATTATCCTAAAATATATCTTACATCTTATAAAAAGTAAAGAAAAACATAATTTATAGAAAGACTTAAAATCAAGCACACAAACAGTAAAAAGAAACCAATGTATGTCCTCTTAGGTTTGTGAGAATTTGTTACAGCAGCAAAGAAAAACTAATACAATGAACAACCATCCCTGTTATACTTTATCCTTACCAATACTTTAGTTGTCTTGGCCAGTTTGCTGGGAATGGCATCCCATTGTGGTTTTATTCTACATTTATGTAGATGTAGATGTAGATGTAGATGTAGATGTAGATGTAGATATAGATAGAAAGATATATGGGACGCTTAGGCTCAGTGGCTGAGCATCTGCCTTTGGCTTAGGGCATGACCCCAGGGTCCTGTGATTGACTGCCTCATCAGGCTCCTCACAGGAAGCCTGCTTCTCCCTCTGCCTATGTCTCTGCCTCTCTCTCTGTGTGTCTCTCATGAATAAATAAATACAATCTTTAAAATAAAAAGAAAGAAAGAAAAGAAAGAAAGAAAGAAAGAAAGAAAGAAAGAAAGAAAGAAAGAAAGAAAGAAAAAGAAAGAAAGAAAGAAAGAAAAAGAAAGAAAGAAGGAAGGAAGGAAGGAAGGAAGGAAGGAAGGAAGGAAGGAAGGAAGAAAGAAAGAAAGAAAGAAAGAAAGAAAGAAAGAAAGAAAGATTAAGATAGATAGATAGATAGATGATAGATAGATGATATAGATGTTTGCTGAATTCCTTGGCTCATGCGCCCACCCTCCATCTTTAAAACCAGCAATATATATTCTCCTTAACACTTACTACCATCTAACAAATTTTATATTTTCTTTTTTCTTTTTTTCTTTTATTCTTTCTCCCCATTTGAATGTAAGCACAATAACAAGAAGGATTTTTCTTAAAGGTTTTGTTTATTTATTCATGAGAGACACACAGAGAGGCAGAGGGAGAAGCAGGCTCCATGCAGGGAGCCCGATGCAGGACTCCATCCCGGGACTCCAGGATCAGGCCCTGGGCTGAAGGCAGATGCTCATCTGCTGAGCCTACCAGGCCTTCCAATGATAAGAATTTGTAACTATTTTCTTCACTGTTGAATGCCTAATATATAGCACATGTTCAATAACTACTTCTTGAACAAATTAATGAGTAAATTTGCCTTGCTCTTAGATATATTTACTGAATTTTGATTGCAAGTTGTACATGTTTCGTGAGGCACATGGTAAATGTGAGTTCTCTTAGAGAAGATTTACATTTCCTCTTGGTAGGGAACTCAAGGCACTACTATCTATTTTGAGATCACTTTAGCATAACTGCTCTTTATCACAATTGCCCAGTCTCTTCAGATATGTTCTGGGTATTTTAGATATTCTAAATATAGGCTACAAACCTGAGGTCCTCTTTACTGTTCAACTTTTCAGATACTTCTGTTGCTCAATACCAAGATTCAAGTAGTAGTTCATCTTTTGGGTGAAATGGTGCTAAGGGGATGGATATTTTTTTTTATTCACTGGTATACTGAGGATGACAGTGTAACTCTTTAGGATAAATCATTTATAGTGACATTTTTCCAATAGACATCCTGTTGTGATTAAATGCTGAGCATTGTCTCCTGTGCCCTGTGTCCCTCAAATCCATGACAATCAAAGTTTGAGTTCATCAAGTTTAGCAAACATCATCAAAGCTAATGCCAGCCTCAGTGCTCAGTGTGTTGAGTTGGGTTAAGCCTTCCCTTAATCCTAAATCTATGTATATATATTTTCTTGTTAGTACATATCAAGTGTTTTTGAGGGAATGTTCTCCCTTTTTTTGTGTGGTATTGACAGAAATGGAATTCCCCAGCACCCAACTGATTGCCTCAAAACCACTATCCAGCTGACAGAGAGGTCAATGTTGCATGACTGGACCCCAAATAGAGGTAATTATGCAGCTACCAATTAAAGGTAATTGTGAAATACTTCAAATTGACCAAGCTTATTAAATTTCTAGTAAAAAATTCTGTTATATTCCTATAAAATCATCTAGAACCAATTTTAGTACTGCACTTACTTTCATACTTTTCCATGACAGGAGAATGTGAAAAGGAATTCATGATCTGCTTGTCATTGTATCCCCAATGCCTAGAAGGGTGATTAGCACATTTTAGGTGTTCCAATAGTATTTGAACAGATTTTGTGAATGAATAAATAATCTTAAATTAATAAACATTGTTGTCTGTGTATAAGTTGTTTTCCCCACATGTTCTAAGAGTCTCTAACTCTATATTAATACTGACTTCAGAGAAGCTCATTTTGACAATAAGGAGGATGTAGGAGCAAAACCAATTTATATCCAAGTGTAAAAAGCACATTATCTGACATTTTACTAGTTGAAAGCTTTGAAATTTATAATTTTAAGTCTTTCAATAATAATACTTTAGCCGTGGAAAGGTTACAAAGAGTTTTTGACAGGCAGTACCGTACTGTAGACCCTTTACATCTTTGTGAATTATGAAAGGGAAGAAACCTTTGCTCAGAATTTAGGCAAGAAAATCTAATACTTTATGGCAGGTTAGTGGCATTGCCAGGATCATATATTAGTTCTTCCATGTCCTGTCTCAGGTTCTTTCCTTCCTTGTTTCAGTATTGCTTCACTATAAATATTAAACTCAGTAACTTAGATCCCTGGTGATGCAGATACCCACTAATGAATTAATTCTGTAGGTTCTAGTTTAGGAATAATGAACAATTATCAATTTACAAAGGTAATGTGTTATATTTGAAAACCATTAGAAATGTCTCCTTTCTTTTTCTGAAAAGAATATTGTCATTTCTAAAACCTAAAGATTCTCCCCCCTCCCAATGAATAGCAATTTACATGTTGAAATAATTTGCAATGTGTTACATTGCAGAAGACTTTTAAGGATAAATTAAATTAGTCATTCAACAGAATTTCTGATTATAGGTACATGAACTCTGATAATATGTTGGATATCAAATAATTTGCTTCAATCTATATTCTTGTCGAGGCACTATTACTGAATTTATTCAAAGTCCTTTCTATAACAAAAGAGGTTTAGTCATGTATTGAGATTTAAAAAATTGTCTATCTTTTTTCAAAAGTTTATGTTCTAAAAGAAATAAGATAAGTAAAAAAGAATGTGAAGGTTTTATACCTCACTAATTTAAAATAAAAAATACTTAAACATAACATTAAATACTTAAATATTAAAATGATGAACACTTAAACATTTAAAATAACAAACACTTAAACATTGAGGTATTAAATAATACCTTATTTGAGCAAGTTTACAAAAAGCAGACATATTTGAATATTTCTCAAAGCAACATTATTTAGAAAATCAATTTGGAAAGCCAATTTGGCAATACTTATAAAAAGTTTTATAATGTGTTCACAGACTTTGGACTCGGGTATCCATTTCTAGGAATAGATCCTGAAGAAAAAGACCTATAAGAAATAATTATATAGCAACATTTTTACCTAGTAATAAGAGAATACTTAAATAAAACATGATCACTCATTTGGTGCAATATTTTATAAAAGATATAAACTACAATAGACTATATGGTAGTATGGAATAAATAAAAATTAAGATGTAAAAATGCTATGGGTGCTCATCTTAAGCATTACAATATACCCACACAGAGTTTCATTTTCAATGATTACTATGTACATTATTGGGAAATGTAGTGTTTAATGCTACCTTTGAAAAAAATTGCTAGATTGGCCAGCCTAGCTTGAAAGTTCAAATTTGTAACACTTTGAAAGAAAAACAGATAGTATTTGAAACTTGATTGAGTTCCACACAAGAAGGCAAAAGAGTAAACATTGATTATTGGTCAATAGCTCATGTAGATAGATGGATGGATGGATGGATGGGTGGATGGATGATGATGATAGATGATGATAGATAGATGGATGATAGATAGATAGATAGATAGATAGATAGATAGATAGATAGATAAATAGACTCCTTTCTCTAGGCCAAGTCCTATGGAAACACAAAAACAGGTATGTTAAAGTTCTCAAAGAATTTAGATTCTAGGGGAAAGACAGAATTAATTAGATAATAATACAAAAACAATAAGGCCTATACTAAATGTTAATATGGGAATTTTTTGCTAATGTATTTACTTATTCATTAATTTATTCACAGATCTAGCTCTATAGTAGCGAGGCTGAAATTTAGATTCTGAGATCTTAGATGGGCAAATTAATTAATTTGGGATTATTGTTGAGCAAATTACTTAGATTTTCTAAACTTTGGTCTCCTCATCTGATAAATGGGTTCAATAATATTACGTCCAATTTTAAGGTGAGAATTAAATAGAACATATCCAAAAGGCACCTGGCACAAAGATGCATATAACTGCCCTCAAAATACTAATTGTCTCCATCTTTTTCCCTGGATTGCCAGGTCATTTTGAAAAGGGATTGAAATTTCTGCAATAAAATACACATCTTTATTCATGGATTCCTTTTTTTTATTTTAAGAACACTTGAATTTTAAGGATTCTAACAAATATTTTATTCAGTAAAATACAATATCTTTTTTTTTCACTACGTAAAGGCTTTAACAAGTCTCCTCAGTCTTCTTAAATATCAAAACTTAACAGTTTTAAGAATTCAGTAAAATGAATCATAAATGAGCATATTAAACTTTCTTTGAAATACACCAAACATCTAGAGCTAACAGAAAATATTAAAGGCAAAGGAGATTTTCAAAATACATGCTAAAGCCTCACTCAATTTGATACCAAAAAAGAGGATGGATGAAGAGAGTTAGCAAATAACCACTCTTTTGAACATTATGCCAATGAAATCAATATATTCATCCTTTAAAGGGAATTCTACTCTAGGACCTGTACTGATTTCTAGCCCTGAGTATTATTAAGGAGCACTGCATTAACTTCCAATTCCAGTAATGGATAAGCTTTAGTTGTCTCTTTATTGCACTGAAAGGAACAAATCCTTACTTTTCTCATTGGATGACTTCCAACAGAGTCAGAAGAGAAAGAGAGAAAGGGGAAAAGATGACATTAGCCCTATCACACACTCTAGGGGATTTTAATATTACCAGGGTATTATATTTCTTCTGAATGAAAGCACCCAAAGAGCGTGACATGTTATTTCTTCAAAGAAGCTTTTCCTTTTCCTTTCATTTGACATGACTGAGAAATTATAATTCCTCATAAGTGGATATGTATCCTGACCCAAATGTACATATAAATTAATATTTTCACAAAATGTACATATCTTATCTGTAATTTGTTTGGAATATTATATTTTTCACTGCAAAGCCCCTTGACAAGGACTGAATCGGTTGTCAGGTTAAATGCATAAGTAGTCAACAATACAATTCTAAGTTTTTCAACTTATATTTGCATTTTTATAACCAAAGAAAAAAACACTAGTAGGAGAAAAGGGCTCTTCCTGGTTCTCAGAGAAGCTAGGAGTCATTTGCTCTCATATACTTACGACGTCTCAATTATTCCTGCAAATAGAAGAGGTAAACTCATGCATAATTCAAAAGCATGAATAATAACAAATTGTATTATATTTGGCTTTGTGCTACATAATTTGGGGGCAGAGACTTTACCTTCCTGACGTGTAAGCTGCAACTAGAATGATGAGTAGGACTTGGATGGGTTAAAGTGGTGGCAGTTAGTACAACCTGGAAATGAAGTAGTTGAATACATCTTATGTAAAGTCCAACAGCAATGCTTTCTATTATGTTGATAGCTAAATCAAATACATTTTATTCCTGCTTGCATGAAAAAAAATTATAACCCAGCTGACTTTTTTCAGTAAGATATAAATAACCTTGAATTAAGATTCAGAAAATTTCGATTTCAGTCTGGTTCTCTCATTATCTCTCCTAAGCTTTATTTTCTCATGCAACTAGTGTTATTTTTCTGGGCCTCAAGTATTTCGTGTGCAAAATGATGGAATTGCATTAATTCATCTCTAGGGTCTTTTTTAGATTTTAAAATCTGTATATCTGGGGCAGCCTGGGTGGCTCAGCGGTTTAGCGCTGCCCTCAGTCCAGGGTGTGATCCTGGAGACCCCAGATCGAGTCCCACATCCGGCTCCCTGCATGGAGCCTGCTTCTTCCTCTTCCTATGTCTCTGCCTCTCTCTCTTTGTGTGTCTCTCATGAATAAATAAAAAAAGTTAAAAAAAATTGCACTAAAATCTGTATATCTGTGATTACTTCCAATACTGAAGCTCTCTCAAGAAGGAAAATTAGCCAGAGCACCAACTTGTTTACATTAGACACACATTAAATGAGATGTTTCCATGGTTGTTGTCTTCCACCCCCAACTTCTCTCCTTCCCATCTTCCTTGCATCTGTCTACCCCACCACTCCACCAAAACCACCTATTGAGGGCACCTATGACTTCCACGTTGACGATCCAATGATCAGTCTTTGTCCTTACCTTCCTATTCCTTTCAGAAACATTTGACACAACAAATTATTACCTGCTTTCTTCACCTGGTTCCAGGAAGATCGTTCTATCTTAAACTTCTTCCTACCTCAGTATGCTTGATCTTCTTTTCCTTGACCTTTAATGGTTGCAATGTTTCAAGCATTAGTTCTCAAATCGTAACCCTTCATCTACATTCACCACCTGAGTGATCTTCTCCAGTTGTTTGTCTTTAAATATATAGTAGCAACTTAGAATAGTCCCAAACTGCCCTTTTAACTATAATCTCAAAAATTCAACTGCCTACCTGATGTATTTATTTTGGTATTGAATAAGCATTTTAGACTTAACCTATGGAAAACCAGTATTTCAAATGCTGCCATCCACCTGCTTCCATATTTTCCTTCCTTCTAATCTTCTCACCTAAGTGAAAGACAGTCATTCTTCCAGTAGTTCAAAACAAAATTTAAAGACCCATCTCCAACTCATCTCTTAAACAGAAACTCTATTTTATAATTAGAAATTCTTATTTCTTCAATACTCTCTTTGCCCAGAATTTTATTAATACTATTTATTGATTCATTACACACTCATCTAGGACTTTTTAAATTTTGTTTGTATTTTATTCAGGGTTTTTTTGTTTGTTTGTTTCTTATAGTGTAATAAGCTCATAAATTTATCATTCAATATAAAAACTGGCAGTGGATATTTTAGATGTGGTCCCCATCCTCCATCCTATCCTCTTGACACTCTTAAGCCAAAGTAACAACCATCCAGATCTGTTGTCCATCACTCCCTTTCTATAGTTTTATATATTTTTAAGCACATCAATATGTATTACTATATATTTCAATTATTTATTAACTCTGTAAAGACTCTTTTGGTATATGCAAGTTTATTTTTTATTTGATATTTATGTTGCTGAAATTTATCCAGATTGTTGCATGAGGCTGAAGTTAATTCATTCTGACAGCTGCATAATATTCCATTATATGAATATCCCATAACTGATATATCTGCTCTCATATCAATAAACCCAGAGACTGCTTCTAGTTTTTGACCACTGCACTGTGAACAATGCATGTATGAACAATCCTGTACATGTGGAAATTTTCTCTCAGGTTGAGGGAGATGCTGTTACTGCCTTACCTAGATTTTCAGGGATTCCTTGTACTGGTTGTGGCTAAAAGCTTAGGTCTGCAACCTGCCCTCGAGCATTGCTCCTGGGAACGAGGTACAGCGTCAGCTGAGTTGCCTGGGTTGTGCCTTTTCCTCAACCCGTTCCCCACCTGAGGCAGCAGGGAATCAATGAAAGTGTACAAAAGCCAGTGCCTTCAGACAAGAAAGACTGCAGAGAGATCACCTCTAGTACATCTACCCTCAGCTCCCCCACTCTCTGTATGCTGCATTCTGAGTCTCTCATAAGATTCTCCTAGGTTCACAGCCTTAACAAAGCATTGCTCAAGAGCCCAATCTCCTCCCTTCAAGGGAATTTGACCCAAAACAAACCTAGGGTTGTAGGGTGTAAAAAAGTACAGTTATACAAGATGGTGTCTGCTTTTCAAAGGGAGTGTAGTAATTCACATTCCCACTAAAATACATAAGTTTATAGAAGGATACATATCTCCACTGCCTAGTATTGTCCGATTTTCAGAAAATTTTTCAGTCAAATAAATATAAACTAGTATCTCATGGTAATTTTGATATATTTTTCATGATCACATTTTTTATAAAGTGCTGGCTCGTGTCTTTTTCATGTATTTTTAATTAGTTCTTGAACCTCAATTCCACAAAGTTCTTTGTATATTATTGATATTAATAATTTTTTAGAGTTTTTTTATTTATTTATTTAGAGAGTGAGCAGTGGGGAGGGGCAGTGGGAGAGGGAGAGAGAGAGCATCTCCAGCAGGCTCTGACTGAGCACAGAGCCCTGATGCAGGACTCCATCCCAGGACCCCTGAGATCATATCCTGATTGGAAACCAAGAGTCAAAGGCTTAACAGACTGAGCCACCCAGGTGCCCCTGATATTAATAATTCATTTTTATTGGCAGGCATTGTATTTCCTAGTTTCAATTTGTCAGTTTTACTTCTTTAGTATTTTTAACCGAAAGAAAGAGAAAAATAATTTTAACATTCTAAATGTAATATTTTTTTTCACAGCCACATATTTTTGTTTTGATTTTAAAAAACTGTGCCTATCCCAAGGTCTAACTTTTGATATGTAGTATGTTTCTTTCTATTATTCACTTCTGGATGGTTTTAAATTCCCATTAGGATTTCTTTTTAAATTATGATTTATTTAAATATCAGTATATAATGATTTAATTTCTAATTATTCAGGAAAATTC
This sequence comes from Vulpes vulpes, assembly GCF_048418805.1. NCBI lineage: Eukaryota > Metazoa > Chordata > Mammalia > Carnivora > Canidae > Vulpes > Vulpes vulpes. Next base: position 142,836,496 of record NC_132782.1, read on the forward strand.
TGTATATCTTTTGCTATATACTTTTTGATTTTTTTACTTATTTTTTTACTAACAACTTTTTAAAAGATTTTTTTATTTATTTAATTTTTAAAGTTGTATTTAAATTCAGTTAATCAACACATAATGTATTATTGGTTTCAGAGTTAGAGGTTTCAGAGTAAGACTGATTCATCAGTCTTATATAACACCCGGTGCTCATGACATCATGTGTCCTCTAATATCCATCACCCAGTTACCTCCTCTCCCACCCCCTTCCCCTCCAGGAACCCTCAGTTTGTTTTCTATGATTAAAAGTCTCTTATGGTTTGTCTCCCTCTCAATTTCATCTTGTTTTGTTTTTACCTCCATTCCTCTGTGTTCTTCTGTTTTGCTACTTAAATTACACATATGAGTGAGATCATATAATTGTCTTTCTCTGAGTGACTTATTTTGCTTAGTATGACATCCTTTAGCTCTATCCACATCATTGCAAATGGCAAGATTTCATTTTTCCTGACAGCTGAGCGGTCGGTAGTCCATTGTATATATACCACATCTTCTTTATCCATTCATCTGTTGTGGGACATCTGGGCTCTTTCCACAGTTTGGCTATTGTGGGCATTGTTGCTATAAACATTGGGGTGCAGGTGCCCCTTCGGATCACTGCATTTGTATCTTTGAGGTAAATACCCAGTAGTGCAATTGTTAAGTCAATTGTTAGCTCTATTTCCAACTTTTTGAGGAATCTCCATACTATGTTCCAGAGTGGCTGCATCAGTTTTCATTCCCACCAACAGTGTAAGAGTGTTCCCCTCCCTCTGCATCTTCACCAACATCTATCCTTTCCTGACTTGTTAATTTTAGCCATTCTGACTGATATGAGGTGGTATCTCATTGTGGTTTTGATTCGTATTTCCCTGATGCCGAATGATGTGGAGCATTTTCATGTGTCCGTTGGCCATCTGTGTGTCTTCTTTGGAGAAATGTCTTTCATGTCTTCTGCCCATTCTTGATTGGATTATTTGTTCTTTGGGTGTTGATTTGATAAGCTCTTTATAGGTTTCAGATACCAGCCCTTTATCTGATGTGTCATTTGCAAATATCTTTTCTCATTCCGTAGGTTGCTTTTTGGTTTTGTCAATTGTTTGTTTTGCTGTGCAAAGCTTTTTATCTTGATGAAGTCCCAATTGTTCATTTTTGCCTTTGTTTCCCATGTCTATGGAAACATTGTTGCTGCTGAGGCAAAGAGGTTGCTGCTTGTGTTCTCTCTGCCTACTCCTTTTATACCTCCCCTATATTCTTAATAGCCATTCCCACCCCCTCACTAGAATTTCTTTCACTTTTAATTCCATTTTGGTGTCTGTTTCCTGGAAGGCCTAGATTAACAACAAACCATAGTCCTTGCTTATGGCTGTTAAAATATAAAACAGAAGTCTAATTAGGATAAGTGTAAAATCTGCTGATTATCCACTTATTCAACAAGTATTCAGGAACCACTATGCATGCCTATGATTGTCTTAAGAATAAAACAGAAGAAAAAAAATTAAAAAAAAAAAGAATAAAACAGAAGTCTAATTGGGATAAGTGTAAAATCTGCTGATTATCCACTTACTCAACAAGTATTCAGGAACCACTATGCACTCATATGATTGTCTTAAGAATTTCCTTGATGTTATAACTTTGAGACTGAATTAGAGCATTTCTATTTCCTGTTCATATACCTGCAGTTTGTTTTGGAATTCAGAGAAAATATCTCGTATTTTTCCATTGTTTGGGCCATGATTATAAATATCAGAATGTTACTTTATATCTAATGAAATGGAAAAACTTTCATTTTAAATTGCCAAGCTTTATTGACTAGTCAGGTGTGCCAGATAATAATAGGACATACCAAAAATAAATACATAAATACATAAATACATAAAGAGAATCAAGTACCTAACAGCACAACTGAAGAGTAAAATGGTAAACATGTCAAAGCAGTGGATTACATTTCTGGAATGTTAGATTCTCCAAATAATTGGAATCTGAATAAAAACACAAATCACATACCAAACTATGATCAAGGGTTTAGAATAGATTCATTAAGATAAAGCTTACCTTCCTTTTATGCAATTGATGTGTCCTGGAAAGTTTTACACAAATTGAATTTGTCTAATCAAATCATGTACTAATGCTTTTTATTAGGGGAAATTATGAATCTCTTACCAAAGAATTGTCCAGAGTTTTATACTGGCTTTGTTTAAATCAAGGTGAATTCTCAAGGTGGCATATTTCAATTTACTACACATGACAAATAATTGGAAAGGAAATATCTAATAATTAAATATAAAAGCTATATCTTAGAGTCTGGACTCCTGCAAACTGCAGGGGGAAATGTCCCTAGTTCAACTCAATTTCAGTAAATTTGTAAAATAATCAGTTCTTTTAAATGAATACTTCACTCATTAAGCCATCTTGGCTCCTTTTCAAGTTACTTTTCCTTTCAAGTACCCAGGAAACCAAAGAAGAACAAATTTTCTTTCTATAGCATATATTAATAGTCCCTTCTTTCCCAAGAATATTTTTATTGCAAATATATATTCATACATGCAAAAATCAAGATACGCTGTCACCTTAGGTACCATTAATATGACACTTTAAGTTATAAAAACCCTAAATTAAAGCTTGTCTAAAAAATATCCCCAAAAGAGTAAAAGATAATGAAGGGTGGTAATAATTAGCCGCTACAGAAGAAACATGATCTGCTCAGCAATAGCCACAACTCCTAAATGCCAGAATCTGTTATAAGGTAAAATCACCCCCAACACTTCCACCCCCAGAAGAAATTAACATGTTAAACTATCAAGTTCTGTTGAATAACTTGTTTTCTATGCAATTCATTCTTATTTTCATAACAGAAACTGAACATATTACTATGACAGTTAGATATGTTCAGTCCATAAACACACCAATATGTTGATTTCATGAATAATTTTACATCCGGATAAAGATAGATGAAAACTTTATCCCCATTCAGAATTCAGGGGGCACCAAATGGCAGCTGGCAGTGTCCAGATAGTGGTTTCGAAATTTCAGTTTTATTTTATTTATTCTTCTAATTTAAAAAAATTGTATTTACTTAGAAGCATTCAGAATGTCAACAAAACAGCTGCAACTCTTTTTTTTTTTTCTTTTTGCAATTACAGAGTGGTGTTCAGTTAACAGAACAATTATTTCATAGAAGCTGCATCAGAGAGAACTGAAGATGAAAAACTACCATCCCCTTATATAAGTAATTTGTGCTGTGCACCAAGAATCTGCTTTAAATTCCCATGCCAAGGTACAACCCCCATACTGTACCAGGCAAGGTTAGCGGCTATTGAAAATACCACCAGGACAGGGCTATCTAAAGACACATTTGGTAGTGTGTTAACTAAAAAAAAAAAGAAAAAAAAAGAAAAAAAGAAAAAAGATATTGTACAGTTTAAAAACAAATCTTACACAGCCGTACATTTCAATTTTTTTTTCTTTAAAAGGAGTGAGTTGCATACAGGGGAGTTAAATGCTTTATAGACAAGAAAAAAAAAACTGTGATAGAACCAACTTATTCATCATCATCATCATCTTCTTCTTCATCTTCTTCCTCCTCCTTATACTCTTCATCTTCCTCATCTTCCTCCTCTTCCGTCTTTTTCTTACTCTATTCAGCCTTGACAACTCCCTTTTTTGCCGCATCAGGCTTTCCTTTAGCTCGGTATGCAGCAATATCTTTTTCATATTTTTCCTTCAGCTTAGCAGCCTTCTTTTCCTAAGGCTGCTTGTCATCTGCAGCAGTGTTATATTCCACATCTCCCCCGGTCTCTTTGCAACGTCACCAATGGATAGGCTGGGATGCTCTCCTTTGGTTTTTGGGTGATACTCAGAACAAAACAAGAAAAAGGCCAAGGGAGGCCTCTTGGGTGCATTGGGATCCTTAAACTTCTTTTTTTGTTTCCCCTTTAAGGGGGGATATAAGTTTCCATTTCTCTTTCCTAACGGGCCTTGTCCACCTTACCCATGCCTTCAAATTCTCCTTTCTCCTTAGCAGACATGGTCTTCCACCTTTCTGAGCACTTCTTAGAAAATTCTGAGAAGTTGACTGAAGCATCTGGGTGCTTCTTGTGCTCCTCTTGGCAAGTTTGCACGAAGAATGCATATGATGACATTTTGCCTCTTGGCTCCTTAGGATCTCCTTTGCCCATGTTTAATTATTTTCCTCATCGAGGCACAGAGTAGCCCAGTGCCCCTCTGGCTCTCACTTGCCCCGACGCTGTCTCTATGGAGCTCAATGTACTGCAATGGCTGTGTTTTATATAGGGTTTCCCAAATGGCTCTTTTTGATTTTGCAATCAGATTGCTTCAAAGGGGGAACTATTTCACCAGAGTTAACTTAAGTATCTGTGAGCATGATCTTAATGGGTTATCTCTTAATGTTTACTGATTATGCAGTTAGCTTCCCCAGGATACTGTAGCCAAGGGGTTATACTAGCTTTCCCTTCAAAACCAGGGCTAATATGGTATGCAGAGCAGAACTAGTTTGAATTTGAAGTCACTGTTAGCCTTTTTAGCATGAAATGTCACGTGCCACAGACTTTGAAGATATAGTAGCTGAATCCACATGCTTTCAGTTTTCAAACAAAATAAAAATGTGGAATTGTACAATATCACATTGCTTTTACCTAGGGCTGAAGTTCAGAAGCTACTACAAAGAAATAATAATTAACAAACTATTTAACCAAAGTCAGCAGTATTCCTGATGGCAGAGACCTGAGTTTAACTTCATATTTATTCCAGAAGTTGTTCTTCATAGTCCAGGCTTGACTACTGAAATTATACTAAGCATTGCTTTGATTCTTCTTTGAATATTTAATGCCTCCAGTTGATTATGTATTTTTTCATGCACATTCTATTAGAGGAAAGCATCATTCCATATCGCAATTAGGAGATTCAACTATACTATCATTGAGTACCTGATACATCCCATTCCGACGGACTGAAGGAAAACTCATCACTTCTTTCAGAAGAGAATGTAGAAGCTGGTTTTATCCTTAGTTTGTCTAACAATGGAATGAATTTTCCTCAAAAGGTTGGGAGTGGTGGTGAAGGTGGCCGTAAATGTAATGTTAAAACAAAACTGGCTACTTGAAAATAGCAATTCAGAAGAGAGATGTTTGGCCACTCTAATGTTGCTCGGTGCTTCAAGATAGAAAATGAATGTAGAACTTACTTGCAGATAAAACTTATGATCCTTGGAGCACTCTCACAGGCAGCCTGTTCTTTGCAGGACACTCCCTCTGGTCTCCATCCATGCCTTTGGTCCCCTTTCCTCCATTTTAGATAACTCAAGAAACTCAAAATCCCCTACTCATTGTTTTTCTCAATACTCTTCTTTGTTTCTTCTTAGTGCCTATCGAGTCATTCCTGCTTTCAATTCATTTCCCTGGCTTTCTATGTGCCCAAATTGTAGCATTCTAAGCTACATTTAAATGAATAAGATGCTCTCTTAATTTTAAAGATTTTTTAATATTAGGAAAAAATATGTTCACACAGTCTATGTAATGATCTCCCCTTTTATTGCAAGCATTGGTTCATGCATTTCTGTAACATATTTTAGGAAGAGCACAGAAGCCAATAATTCTGTCCTATGTAATAAGTAGTATGATGGTAGAGATTTGATGTGTTGGTATCTCCAAGACAGGAGAGAGGAGGGAGCAAGTAATGCCTCCTGGGGAAATTTATGAGAGATACCCACCTGAAGGCAGGTAATATTCCTGTTTATTTTTCTGTTCAGACTTTGTAACTCCTAAATATAAGAGTTAGGAAGTGAAGAGCCCAAAAAGTTCAAAATCATTTCAGGATGATTTTAATTTCAGTTAGGTATGAATGGTTTAATTCTGAAGGACTTTGGGTTGAATATTCTTCTTCTTGGTTATACTGGACCTGAAGATTTAATGTAATGGAATGTGTATTAGAGTTTTAAATGTGCTAATTTTATAATGCAGGGATCCTGTGGGGAGTCTATGCCCGGGGAATTAAGTTCAGCTGATTTATGCTAAAGAAAACTTGTAGAGTTGAGAGCTTCAGGCCAAAATGACTATGAAATATAATGCAGTATTTCTTTTTTTTCAAAAGAGAAGAAACTTCACTAAGTAAGATGTGATTCTCTTTCTCTATTCTTTCCATAACACAGTGATATCTATAAGGATCTGTTGAAAACAAATTATAATTTCCTTGAGCTGGTTTCATTTTCTTATATTATCTTTAAACATATATTCTGGTTTGAATTGACTTACTCTTTTGTATAATCTGCATTCTGCATCAGTCACCTATTACTTACTTTAAAAAAATCACTCCAACATTTAGAGGTTGACAAATATAACCAATTTTATTATTTTTTTTATGGTTCAGCAATCTGAACAAGGCTCAACTGCATGATTTCTCTGCTCCACATAATATCGAATATAGTTACACGATGCTATTCATCTGGCAGTTGGGCTGATCTTTTCTTTTTTAAGATTTTATTTGTTTATTCATGAGAGACATACACAGAGAGAGACAGAGAGAGAGAGAGACAGAGAGAGAAGCAGAGACATAGGCAGAGGGAGAAGCAGGCTCCATGCAGGGAGCCTGATGTGGGACTCGATCCAGATCCCAAGATCACGCCCTGAGCCAAAGGCAGATGCTCAACTGCTGAGCCACCCAGGCATCCCCAGATGGGCTGATCTTGAGGGTTCAAACACGTCGGGAGTCTTTGCAGGGGTGACCCGAAAACTGGACTTAGCTGGGACTGTCCACCAAAGCTCCTACCCATAGCCTCACCTGCATATATATTCTCAAGATAGTCAAACTTCCAACATCACTCTGGAATACTAAAGGAACTATTCCATGAGAGATGAGTAGAGGGTAAATTCTTCTTATAATCTAGCCTTGAAAATTGCAAATTGTCATGTTTGCTACTTTCTACTAGGGAATTAGACTCTACCTCTCAATAGGAAGAGTAACAAAGAATTGGCAACCATCTCTAGTCTACCACAGTCTGATGACTGGCTTTACAATCATTTAAATTTCTAGCATTTGCAAAATATACTCAGTGCCCTCTCAGAACCCCTAAAAGTTTCATCCCATTATAATAGTGGGCTCAAGTTCAAATTCCAGGATTTTGATATCTAAATTAAGTCCAGCTTAGAAAATGTACTTAAATTCTGTCCCAGCCATGTATTTCTGCTTAAAACCTATCCCAAACATAATGGCTTAAAAATATAATTTTTAGTTCTCATGATTCTTTGGATTTACTGGGCCCAGTTGTCTGTCATTTGATATCTGTCATGCTATTATAACATTCAGACAGGACCTAGAAACGGAAGAAATACAACTGGTCACATGTTGACATTGCAACCATTAGGAACCTCTAAATGGAACTTGGAAGTGATTCTTCAGTTCTGTTCCCCTGGGTTCTTTATAATGCCCTTGAATTCCACCTTCCTTTTCCATAAGAAATCGCCAGTACTTGACACTGTGTAAGCCTTTTCACCCTGCTTTGTTTTTGTAGAAGTTTGGAACCCTAAGAGCACTCTTCTTATTGTATTATCAGTCTATCTTTTGGTCTAAGCTAGTGGTATAATTCTCTTAAAGATTCTGTGGGTTTTCTACAAACTATATTGGAATTCAAACAAAAAAATGCACCCACACATTGCCTTGAGGCAAGCCGCTCTCCATCCCTGGCCACCTGGGACCCCATTGCAACATTACATCTTTAGGTTTCCTAGAAATCCTTTTGTCTAAAAAAGAGGGTCTACAAATCATACCCTTAAATCTTATGATGACTTATAAAGAGGTTTTCATCCCCACTCTTGGTTTTTTCTTTATCCAAATACCACGTTTTACTTTGAGAATAGTTTACTAAGAGAGAGAATGAGAAACAGTTTTAATTTCAAGTCTAGCGTGTCCTGGCTCCTTTATGGTTCCCCTAAATTCTACTGGAAGACTGAAATATTTTGTCTATAGGCTACTTCTCTTTTCATACTTTATCTTAAGGACCTGTAAGAAGTCAGTTGGCACTTTCTATGTTCTGCCTGGAAATCTCTCCAGTGAGATCGATGAGCTCATTTAGTGACCTTCCTATTTTCCATCTTACTGTAGATAACAGAGCTGCCAAATTTTTGCTGCTATATAAAAGGTGTGATTTTTGCTCTAACCTCTAAATATTTTACTTATGGTCCTTCAATCCCTCACTAATAGTCTTTACAAGGCTCTTCCAACTTCCAAAAAATCTCTTCGGTTTCTTTTCTTTTTTTCCAGCCTCTACCTGTCACCTGTTTTCAAAGTTTCCCACTTTCTGCTGCCAAATTCTGTTCCGGTTACCTTTTATTGCAAAACAGGTTAACACAAAAATTAGAAGATTAAAACAATAGTCATTTTTATCATATCTCATGGTTTCATGAGTCAGGATTTAGGTCAGGACTCAGAAACTTCTTCATTTACATTGCCTGAAGTGACTTAGTGGCATTCAGCTGGCAGAGGGTGGTATAGATGGTCAAATATGGCTATTCACATGTCCGAAGCCTTCGCAGGGATGTTTGGAAGGCTGATTTCCTGTGAGACTCTCCACTAAAGTGCCTTCAAGTGGTCTATCTAGCTTAGCCATCTTAGGATAGCAGGACTTCTCACATAGTGTCTTAGGGCTTCAGAGAGTACATTATAGAAGACCTGGATGGAGGGGCACATGGGTGGCTCAATCGGTTAAGCACCTGACTCTTGCTTTCAGCTCAAGCCATGTTCTCAGGGTCTTGGGATGAGGCCCCTGATCAAGCCCTGGGGTTGGGCTCCATGCCCAGTGGGGACTCTACTCCTCTCTCTCTTCCTCTGCCCCTCCCACCTGCTTGCAGGTGATACAGGCAAGCACAGACTTTCTCTGACTCTCTGTCTCTCTCCCTCCCTCTCTCTCCCTCTCCCTGAAATAAACAAATAAATAAATAAATCTAGGGATGCCTGGGTGGCTCAGCGGTTGAGCATCTGTCTTTGGCTCAGGGCATGATCCCGGGGTTCCGAGATCGCGTCCCGCCTCGGGCTCCCTGCATGGAGCCTGCTTCTCCCTCTGCCTGTGTCTCTGCCTCTCTCTCTCTGTGTCTCTCATGAATAAATAAATAAAGCCTTAAAATAAATAAATAAATAAATAAATAAATAAATAAATAAATAAATAAATAATCTTAAAAAAAAATCTGGATGGAAATCAAAGACTTCTAATGGCATAACCCTAAATAATCCCAGAATGTCACTTTTATTTCACTCCATTGGTTTAAGAAGTCACTTCAAATTAGATTTAAGGTGATGAAAATTATACCCACCTCTTCATGAGAGGAGTAGTAAAAAGGTTGCAGACACTTTTAATGTACTAGACATTTCTACAACACAAAACCATTTTCCAAAGGAGCGTACTTTGATATGAGCTTTTGGATGTCTTTTACCTGAAGGTAAGTTTGAAACTGGCAGTTAATTTGTCAAGAAATAATTCTGTTGTGCTTAAGATTCATATCATTACTTTTCATGGGGAAATTTTTTGAGTTGTAAAGTAAGTAACTAGTCTACGAATGCATGTTTAAAATCATTACTATCTAAATGTTTCAAGCGTTTGGTATTAATGGTTTTGTTTAAAATTAAATTTGGGGGGATGCCTGGGTGGCTCAGCAGTTGAACGTCTGCCTTTGGCTCAGGGCATGATCCTGGAATCCCGGGATCGAGTCCCACGTCGGGCTCCCTGCATGGAGCCTGCTTCTCTCTCTGCCTGTGTCTCTGTCTCTTTCTGTGTCTCTCATGAATAAATAAATAAAATCTTTAAAAATAAATAAATAAATAAAATAATTAAATTTGGGAATATTTTCCCCACTATAGAAGTAATTCACATAAGCATTGTCAAGGTAAATCTATAAATTAGCTTTGATGATAAGGCTATGCTATGTGTGATAGAATATGCAAACATCCCCGAATTTTACCATTCCCAAGTCCCTGCTCTTGCCAAGTGACTTCCTAGTTACTTTATAATTACTTGGTCTTGGCCAATCAATTAGAAATGACAGTGTATCAGTTCTGTCTGGATCTCATGAGTCTTTGCAGGCTTATACTTCTGTCACTGCCATAAGAACATGCTCAGATTAGCTTCTGGAGGATAAGTGACATGTGGAAAATAGCTGAATTGCCCTCGTCACTCCAGCTAGCGCCACCCTAGATTTGCTAATACTCAGACACCCTCAGCCTGATGCTACTGAGTCTGAAACCTAAAGAACTCCAAGCAGAGTCAAACCTAAAGTGCCAGCATACAGACTCATAAGCTAAATAGTAAGACTGTTTTCTGTTTTCTGTCACATACTTTTGGAATGATTTCCCATTGAGTATTATTGTACTAAGAAACAACTGATGTAGAAATTGGTTTTAGGAGTAGAGTGATGCTGAAGCAAAAATCTGATATGTGATACTGGTTTAGGGACAGAGTTGCAGGAGGGCTGTAAGCACGATGAAGAGACTTTAAAAATTTTTTTTCAATTTTTATTTATTTATGATACTCACAGAGAGAGAGAGGCAGAGACATAGGCAGAGGGAGAAGCAGGCTCCATGCACCGGGAGCCCGACGTGGGATTTGATTCCAGGTCTCCAGGATCATGCCCTGGGCCAAAGGCAGGCGCCAAACCACTGCGCCACCCAGGGATCCCACAATGAAGAGACTTTAAAAAGAAGTTGGAGAAGTAGTAAGAGAGCTGCTAAGGAAAACTAAAATATGGTGGCATGTTATGTAGTTGCAAAAACATTTGGTAAACCTCTTACCTGCTTTAACTTACCAAGAGTAAAAATGTAACTAATAAAAACTAATAAATATTTAATCTTGATCACAGAGATTTCCAGTTAAAAAGTTGAAAAGAGTAGTTGTCTCTTATTAATTATATATGAAAATGTACTACAAGAGATGAGCTCGAAGTGATATTGAAAATGTGCAAATAAAAGGAAGATAGAAGCATCAGAACCTATCGAATTGGAAGATAAAATTGTTTCTCATCTCCAACCTTTCATGCTAGACTTGGCATAGGTGAAAAGGCCAAATCAAGGCTATGGGTCACTTTGTTACGACCTCAGGAAGGATTAAGCAGTGAATAGTAAACCTGTTCACCTGACAAAAGGGCTTCTAAGAAAGGTATGTCATAGTTCCAAAACAGCCGTACAACCCAAGCACTATAAACAAGTCTAGTGAGAGATGCACGTCTGAGAAAGAATAGGGCGTATGGCTTTGAATCTTGAATTGTACTGGGTCAAATATTTAAAATACACTCAACATGTTTGAGAAAGATGAATTGGCAAAAGAACAATCCAGCTGATCAAAACTGGACTGAGATTTTGCAAAATGTAAAAGATCTTTAGAACCCTTAACTTAATATGACCAGAAAACAAGCTTTCAATGATCTTCATAGAGCAAACTTCCCAACTGTCTTTATTTCTTTTTAAGAATTTATTTATTTTTTCATGAGAGATGCTGAAAGAAAGGCAGAAACATAAGCAGAGGGAGAAGCAGGCTCCCTGTGAGGATCCTGGGATCAGGCCCTGAGCCAAAGGCAGACAGACGTTCAATCACTGAGCCACCCAGGCGCCCGCGCAACTGTCTTTAGAAGTACCAAAGGAGCTCATGGGAAATGAAAGATATCCCAGAGAGCAGAGCTGAAAGCTATAGAGAATCACAGAATGAAAAACTTTTCTTAGTTAATTGGCCCTAAGAACATTCTCCAGCCCCAGAATAGAGGGCCGGGCTATCACTGTACAGTGCAATTTCAATATTTTGAGATGAGTGACTCCTGAAGAGCCTCAGATTCTTTATCTTTTCAAATAGCAGTGTTTCTTGTTATCATTCCGCTGCTGTTTCACCACCTTTATGCCTAATGTGAGAGAAACAGAAAACTTGTCTTCTTTGTTTCATAGACCACAGATTAAAAGCAGCTACATTCAAATTGATGTAGAGCACATGTTCCTGGAGATGGAACTTATGTGTGTTTGGATGAGGGGTGAGTATATTTTGCATGAAGAACAGATATGAATAATTGTGACATTAAGAGCAGACTAATGGGACGCCTGGGTGGCTCAGCAGTTGACCGTCTGCCTTCGGCTCAGGGTGTGATCCTGGAGTCCTGGGATCGAGTCCCACATTGGGCTCCCTGCATGGAGCCTGCTTCTCCCTCTGTCTATGTCTCTGCCTCTCTCTGTGTGTCTCTCATGAATAAATAAATAAAATCTTGAAAAAAAAAATAAAAGAGCAGACTAAGGCCTCGAATGTTGGCTCAAATTCTTCATCTCTGTGGACTTAAACTCTTGACATATGAATTTGTGGTGATCTTTCTTTCTGACCCTTGGCTTATCCACGTGACATATTTTGACCAACAGAACTGTGAGATCAACACTGAAGAGGCCTTATGGGTTTCTGTTTTCTCTCTGTTGAACTTTTATTACTATCACCCTGATGACATACATGCTCAGTAAGATCAGATCCGTGGAGGAGAGCTAAGTCCCCCTACTCTTACAAACTGAGACCAGCCTATTCCAGTTAATATCAAGCTTATCCCCAAACATCTGAATGAGCCCAACTAGAACCTGAAAATATTGCCTAGATGAGTCAAATAGGAATTATATCCTGAGTTTGTACACTTAGTAAATGCTTATTGTTTTAAGACATTGAGATTTAAGATTGTTATTTAGTGTTTTGTGGCAGTAGATATTTGATACATTACTTTTAAAACTTTTTATAAAATATTTCAGGCAAATATAAAATATTGGTAATCCTAAAAATTAAGAGCTGTGTATTTAACCAACATAAGAAATAAATATTCCAAATACCTTTGAAGCCTCTGTGTATCATCAAATTCCTTTTCTTTTCTATACTCCAAAGATAGCAGCAGTCTCATTTTTTATTATCCTTAAGCATCCTCACAATTCTACTATGAAAGCATTTCTCTGTAAACAAAATATAGCATTGTTTTTCATTTTTTTTAATTATGTGATGATAACATTTTTTATCATCTGCAATGACTTTTTATACTCAACATTATATATTTTTAGTTTTTACCATTTTAAAACACATAGCTCCAGTTCAAGCATTTTCACTGTTGTATTACATTACTTCATATGGGTATGCTACAATTTATTAAAGAATTTTCCTCTATATGGATATTATGTTATTTTAGGCCATTGGACTCCATTTTGTATACTGGCTGGATATAGGAATTTGGTTTTAAATTTTATATCCTACTGTTCTGAGTTACTAAAGCAATGAAAAGTCCTTACACCAGCATATATTTTATTCACACTTCAGAATTTGTCTCATGTATTCAGCTAACAAACTCCAAATGTAATACTATTTATGTTGACATATTCCATACTTCACAACTCTGCAAAAGTAGCAAAGTTCCTATAAACATAGATTGGCTTCAGCCACCAGGAACATTAAGAAATATTTTTAAATAATATATAACTATTTTGTATAGACTTACTCAATGTGCTATCAATCCTGAAAACACAATTTGCATTATTTGCTCACAATTTGGAAGAATCAAAACAGACTCCTTAGCATTTCGCTTTTTCATCTTGGCCTGGGATCATTGCTCTAGGTGTGCATTAGAATACAGAGAAGTATTTATGTGAGATTGGCTAACGTCCTGTGCTAAGAAGGCATTTTTGAGATTTTAAGTGTGCAACAAAAGCCTCTTAAATGGATAATCATAAAGAGCTATAAATAAAATTAAACATTTATTTTATTATTCAGAATATCTCTTAGTGATTCTACATGGGGCTTGCTTCTCCTAAGTAGATACAAATATGTTATTTTTACAAAGCAATTCATGTGTACTGAGGGCAGCTATTATTTCAATAAGCTCTGAAACATTAAAGGCAATATATTCAAATGAAATTTTGTGACCCGTGCTCCTGGTGATGCCTGTGCTGCAGATTGTTGACTTATCTTAATACCAAAATACTTATGTTGAAAATATTTGCACTCCATTTCATTCACTATTGAGTATGACTTTCAAACATGAGAAAATCTAAAACATCTAGACAGCCCTATACTAATGAATCATATAGATTACTTCTTTTGTCTCATGTTAATACTATTAGAAAGGATTCAGACTCATAATTATTTTTTAACAGACCAAAGACTGACCTAATTTAACTTTCCTTATTTTTAATTCTAACAACAGCTTATTTCCATCATTGTAATATCACTTTTAAGACTTGAGGGCTCCGAAGAACTGAAGAAAGAGTTTACATTTATTATCAAGAATTTCTTTAGAAAACATGTAAAAAGCAACAGGAATGCATTCACTTTTTGATAAAAAATGGTTTAAAAATATTTAGATTTTACACTACTTGAATAATGTTCGTGTCAACTTGCTATGCTCTGTCTTGGCTCAATTTTAGAGTTCTGTTCATTTATTTTGCTTTTGATTTTTGTTCTTTTTAAATTATGACAACTATAGCAATTCCATTTTCTCTCATTCATTTAGCTATTAAATAATATTTTATAATTTTTTTTTCCTAATGCTATTTGAACTTCTATTTCCATAAACTTTATATATTTTTAAAGAGTCTATATAAACACCACTACAAGTAGGTGTTACCTACAAATTTCAACATAATAATGTGTCTGAATCACAATGCAAATAATTGAGAATTGAGTCAGGCCATAGATCCCCAAGTTAAAATCAATATATATATTTTTAGTCTCTACATGTTCTCCATTTAAAATCTAAACTTAAAGCAATCACTTATTGTTTAGTCTCCTTCATAATTGATGTATTAATATTCATTAGAAAAACAGAAGTTAAAAGTTTAATGTGGTGAGGAACTGTCTTCATATTTTAATTCACATCTATCTTCTAAATTTATAGGTGTCCCTACTGTTAATATGCAACAAACCACCCCAAACTCACTGGCTTAATACAACCTTAATTTCATATTTCCTACAACTGCCTGCACTGTCTGAACAATTTTTCTGTTGGTCCCACCTGAACTCACTCATTCAGTTCCATTCAACTATTAGCCAACCAATGGCTGAGCTCAGCTGGGAACCCTGAAAAAGTGAATCCTTCTCTCCAGGTGGTCTTGCAAGGAAGACCCAGGATCACAACCTGAGCCAAAGGCAGACACTCAACCACTGAGCCACCCATGCATCCCTAAAAATTATTAAGAGTTTAAAGATGACAGCAGTAGAGCATTAAACCAAGTGCGGGTCCTTCTGAATATGGGCCCCTGTGAGATCGCCCAGGCTGCAGGCCCAAGAAGCCAGCCCTATTAATTACTATTTAATATTTTGGGAGCTACAAAATGACCCAAGGGCCTTGGATGTTGATGTTAAGTCATGTGAGTCATGCCAGCCAGATTCTATGGGCCAACAAGAATCCCAAAACCAGCGCATACTCAAAGGGGTGGACTGGAAAGGGAAGAATGTTGATTATATTTTGCAATCTACCCCAAGAGAGGTTTTAATTCCTCCCCTTCTTAAATCATCTAGCCATTCTCGGTATTTTGCTCATTTCAACAAAGGCAATCAGTCTTGAAAAGCTTTAACTAAATTATTTAACAGAATCAGATGCAACCTGCTGTTTCTAACCGTTTACTTAATTTTCAGAATTTGATTAACTGGGAGGGGAGGTTGAAAATAAATAAGGAAATACAATTGTTAAAAACATCTATAGATGTTTTTAGATTGAAAAGATTAAGTATATTTGGAAGGAAAAAGGGGAATTTTAAGGAATCATCAGGGTTGTTATTAGACTTTATAGAGATGTCTGCCAGATAATTTACTATGTACAAATGCATCTGAGTGGGTGTGTATGGAGCTATCACATTTTAACAAAACAGACCCATGTAATCTCGGGGTCCAGTGTGAGCTCCTGGGAAGCACTAGAGTACTCTACAACTCAAATGAGAATTATCCTCCAATTGTGCACAAGAGATCAGGCTATGAATACATGTTTCTGGGCTACAGTGAAAAGGAACTAGTTTGCCTTAAAGATGGCAAAAAAAAAAAAAAAAAAACCATCAACCAAAGCCTTTAAATCTAAGGAAGAAAGGGAAAAATTCGGGGTGCTGTCATTTTCACTATGGGCCACCCACATCCTTAGAGCAGCAGCGCTGAGGTCACTGTGCTATGATTAGCAATAAAAGGCTGCTTTATAATCTTGAGATTCATTTTCCCACTAACGCTTGGGTGTCTTCAGTATTATTTTAATAGTGTCTTTTGGTTTTATTAACTTTTCTTGAAACACAGCCTTCCCTTTGAAGGAAATGGGTCTTAATTCTCTCCATCAATTCTGATCTTTCCGTGACATTCTATTACAATGTCTCTATGCTCTCGTTCTAAATTTGCATTGTCTTCCTTTACTGATGCCTGAAAACGTTTGGGAGGACGATTGTTTTTAGCCCTTCTAAGGCCATCTTCATCTTACTTGTACGAGATCGAAACATTTGTTTAATAGGCAGGAAATGGATCTAATATATTTTGTTGTAAAATGCGATCACCATAGAGACTTTGTTGGCTCCATGACTAGGAGGGAGTCAAAAAGTTCAGGAGCTGGAAACTGGAGGTTTCCTGGTGTCTTCCAGTAAGACTTCTGTCGTGACTGCAGTTTTTCCACTTGAGAAAGACACAGGAAAGGGAAAGAAGAACAGTGATGTGTGTTTCCAACTTCAGGGTAATTGAGGGGTTGGATTATTCTGCTGAGAGTGCATCAAAGAGAAGAAAACCCATTACCTGATGGGAGCAAAGAACCCGGGGAGAGGCCAGATTGCCCGAAGTATGGTGCTCACAGTGCTGGAAGCGAGCATGAGACAGGGCCTCCCACAGCTGCAGACAGAAGGATCCTTCCCTGCCCCTGCACTGAGCAGGAATGAGGTTGAGGACACGGAACAGGCCAGGCTTCGTGGGAATTTTCAGCCTTCCATATGCTCTCTACCACTGCCAGGCTGCATTATGTTAATTAAACCTCTTATTCTGAAGTGGTTATTACAAAAGAGGTCTGCAGTGTCCAGCATAGGAGGCAAGCACAGGAAGACAGGACGGGGGGCGGGGGGTGGACATCTACTGAGAAATGAGGGGCAGCCCAACCACCAGGATCTGGGCATTGGGGGGAAAATAAACTCAAAACAAGATGATCTGGTCTCTGTGCTTTTAAATGAGACTGTGAGCTCTGTCCCCCAAACAGCAGTGTGAGTAGTAGATACCGTGGAGCCAAATTTCCTAATTAGAATAGTCTCAAATGACCTCAAGTCTCCTGCCAAGGACACCAGTGGAAGAGAGTAGATGAGCGTTTTCCTCCTTGGGGCTGCTGGGCCTTCATACTCCTCCTCTCCTCCTCCCTGTGGTGGTGTCTGAAATGGCAAATTTCACACTAGAACTGGGAGGAGAGTAAGGTACCTAAAAGTCTGTATGAGATCCCATTTCTGTAGAATAATGACAAAAATAACTTGTCTACATGACTGCACACGGATGATTAGAACAATGAGAGATGAGAGATAGATCTGTTAGATGGACCTTTATTGTTGTTCTTATTTTATAAGCCTGGAGGAACATGGGTGTGTGAACATGGGTTGTGGTAGTGAGTCAGAGGTGATACAGAAAAGGAGAGAAGAAAAAGGGGAGGAGGGACGCCTGGGTGGCTCAGCAGTTGAGCATCTGCCTTTGGCTAAGGGCATGATCCCAGTTCGGGAATCAAGTCCCACATTGGGCTCCCTGCAGGGAGCCTGCTTCTCCCTCTGCCTCTCTCCCTCTCTCATGAATAAATAAATAAAATCTTAAAAAAAAAAAAAAGGAAAGAAAAAGGAGAGGAAACAGAAAACAAAACACTCCTTTTTCAAAGTTCCAAGCGTGTATATAGTCTGTTTTAAATGTAGTCCTGTAAAATTATATCGGCATGTATCTGCAAGGACCAAATTTAAAGAACTTCATGTAGTCTGAAACATTGATTTCTTAGGAGAATGAAAAATTGTTTCTAGACCCTTGCGTGTTAATTTCTGAACAAGTAAATATGTAAACAGCCATTACTAGTTAAAATACATGTATTGGGGCCACATACACCTCGGGTGTTATTGAAATTGCGGGGCCTGGCAGCCACCTTCCAAATTCCTCCTCTCACCTCATCATAAGAGCAACAAACAGAAGGAGGCATCATGGGACAAAAACAAGAGGTTTTTCACAGTGGAACCTACTCTATCGAACAGTATGCACTGGCAGTGGGAGTGCGGGACCCTTTCCTGGCAGAGATGAAGGATGGACATGCTCATGGATCCACAGTTCAAATGTGAAAGATAAAAGTTTCTACGTCCTGAACACACATGCATCCGTACAACCACATCTTTACTCTTCTAGATAGAATTGTCTCAATAAACTTACTGATTTTTAAAATATAAAATAGTTCAGGTATTATTGGATCCTCTTAACTTGTCATTTTCTTAACGCATTAACTTTTGGGCGACGCAAAGCAGGATCATCTTTTTATAGCAATTTATTAATTGCCTAGGATGCCGTTCTTCTCAAGTATGTACCCATCTTGTTTTTATTCTCTCTCTAGTCTCCACTATGCTGCTGAAGATGTAATCTGACTCTTGGCTACCCTGTAAAAAATTAGTTTGATGTCGGGAGCCCGATACTATTGTCCTTTCCTTGGCACCCCTCCCAATGAGATCAATCAGAGCTTTCCTTCTGACCTTAGGAGACAGCAATTGGGTCCCAGTGCAAGAGAAAATGTGGGCAAACACGGCAGCTGTTTGGTCACCATCGATTGCTCAAACATGGTTAGGAGCATGTGAGTCCCTTTAAGCCCCGCTGGGAGGCTGACCTTAAATTCAGGCTGCAGAGCATCAGGAAGAGAGGACTGCTTTGGAAATATCTCATGTCCTTTTACTTCAGTATTTCTGCAGCGACTTTTTTTTTTTTAATTTCTCATGAATTCTTCTAATTCTAGCGTGAGGATTAAATTTAGATGTAATCACTAGGTAGATGTAGGTGGTGATCCAGATGGACTTGATGGAAGACAGACAAGGGGGCAGAGGGAGTGGTGAGCACTCCCATGGGGAGATGGAAAAAACTTCCCTGTGAACATTTTGTCCTAGGGTCCATAATTATGACAATCAATATAATGAGAAACTACAACAACATAATCTAGTAAATTATGTGTTTACTCTCCAAAGCATTTTTTAAATATTTTCCAAGTCAACAAACTAAACCTACCTGACTTGGAATTTTCTCTATCACGTGCTATTATAGAACAAAAAAGATTTACTACAACACAAAGTTTCAAATATAATATTTGAATTATTGCTTGTATCATTTTACTTTAGTCATGTAAAAACACAATCAAAAGCAACTAGATAATAAAGTATTCCGAAAGCTAAACCTTGCTTTCTGTTTAATATATATATATATTTATATTTTACATATTTATATATTTCTATAATTACATTTATTTATTATTGTTGATGATGCTTTACTCACTATACATTACAGAAGTTGTTATTTATCAATAGGATTTTCTGTTGATATTTTTCTCTACGGATGACTAAAAGAACAGGGTTGAATATTTATATTTAATAAGCTTCTGTTGAAGCATAAGAGATATATGGAATTTTATTTTTTTATTGTAGTAACAGCACTTAACACATATTTACCCTTTTAACAGATTTTTCAGTGTATGGTCCAGTATTATTACCTATAGACACAACGTTGAATAGCAAATCTTTAGAACTTACTCATCTTTCACAACTGAAATTTTATACCTATAGATTAGTAACCCCATACTTGGTCCTGGCAACCTCTTTCAATCCTTTGTTCTGGGAGTTTGACTATTTCAGGTAATGCACTTACGGGGAATCATTCTGTAGCTGTCCCTTAGTGACTGGCTTTTCACTCAGCGTCATGTCCAGATGACCATGTGGGTACACATTGCAGGATTTTTTTTTTTTTCTTCTTTAGGCTGAATTCTAGACTTAGGTTTGAATAATGACAGAGAAACAGTAAAGGTAACAATTGTTGATTTCTAAATGGTTAGGAACATTACACAAAGAGTAATATAAGGGCAAATAAGATACTCTGGGGACAAAGATCGAAGGTGTCAGAAAATCAAGGAGCTTCCTCTTGACTTCAGGACTGGTTCCTCAAGCAGTTTGGGTTTTTGCTAGATTTTGTGGTTTGCCAGGCTGACGTCTATGGTTTTGAAGACTGTTATTCTTGAGACTTGATGAACACACAGCGTTGCTGGGAAATACCTTACCAGAGAAAGGGCACAGCACACAAGCAAGTATTGGGAAAGATATGATTGTGAAATGGAATAGAATTATTCATTAATAATCACAGAAAATGAATCTGAGGCGTCCAGTTCATCTCCCTGCCATTTCAAAATTTTTCTCTCCATTAAGATACTCAGAGTAATATAAACAAATAATATCGCATTTTATTAGTTCACATTTTAATATGACATTTATATTCCATTTTCTATTTCACTAGTCGTCATGTATATTCCTATTGTTTTCATATTTCCCTTTTTGTCAATGGTGTTTTTTAATAAGATTTTTCTTATAAAGTCAATTCTAAAATGTTTTGATGTTCTATATAATCAATTTTCCATAGTTCTGTAATGATCGCTTCACAACATCCTATGGCTGGTTTTATTGCCTTTGTTTTCATTTATAAACCTATTATAGGAATTGAAAATATAAATGCATGTGTAGGGTTTTTCACATAGCTGCAAAGATTTAAACTTGGAATTTTTGCAAGGCAGTTCATAAAAACATGACAATATAATCAGAGAGTTAAAGGATGGTGGTTTTCTGATGGAGTATTATTTTTGTAAAGCAAACTTAGAAATGGATACTGAATGACCTGAGTGATCATATTTTTGGTTAATAATCAGGTTTCTGGTTTTCCTAGCATCATTATTGCCTGCTGGAGCTAGTCACAAACCTAAGCGCCTGACAGTATTCTTAAATTATCTAAAAAATCAAGAAGATATCAATTAATGAAAGACTCCAGTATTTTGGTCTTTTTATTAGTTTATTTTTAAAGACAGCAAAAACAAAACAAGTTGTGAATATGATAAATTAAATTATCGAAATCTTTAAGTAACTGCCTCACTGATTTTCTATCATTGGAAATGAACACACACACACACACACACACACACACAGACAAATGAAAATTAGAGACAAGAAAAGTCTGGAACATACTATGCTGCAGAAAAATATATGTTACAGACAGAACTATTCTTAGAAACTTAGTATCCCAAAGCATCCTTTTGGGCACAAGACTACAGGCTATTGCTTCTCTACTCGATGGATTCAATATCTCTCTTATATAATGAATATTTTTATAATGTCACTTTTATTCTCCCAATACGAAGTTCACAGTTACTATCATCTATCAATACGCGATTCAAAAACATAAATCAGGGATCCCTGGGTGGCGCAGCGGTTTGGCGCCTGCCTTTGGCCCAGGGCGCGATCCTGGAGACCCGGGATCGAATCCCACATCAGGCTCCCGGCGCATGGAGCCTGCTTCTTCCTCTACCTGTGTCTCTGCCTCTCTCTTTCTCTCTGTGTGACTATCATAAATAAATAAAATTAAAAAAAAAATTAAAACAAAAACATAAATCATTAATAGAGAAAAGTAAATTAATTTACAACAAAATATTATACATTCAATATGTAAATTTTAGACATGACTGTGTAAGCAATCATAACGAAGTAAGTAAATGCTCACTCCTCTAGGTATCATCACTGTGAATGCTACAGATAAAAATGCAAATTAATTCACTTTTTTGTATCGTTTCAAAACCAGAGAAACACAATGCTATCGGTGATGAGATTTCGAGAAATGGCAAACCATTCTTGGTAAAGTTCTTAACAAAATGAAGTTCAGTCTTTCCTCAATTTAAACAGTAGTGGCAATACTGAAAAAAAAAAACTGCATGTACTAAAACTCTTCACAAAAATACTTGATTTTACTAGGCTTAGTTATTTATTGACAGGTCTTTCACTTCCACGGATACTCAGTGGGACATTGAAGAATGTCAGACAGGGACATACACCTCCAGAGCTTCTGATATCCCTGGCAATTGGCTACTCAATGACAGCAGTGTCCTTCCACTTGGCATAACAACAACATGCCCGAACACATTTCCCGAAGGACCTCCAGGGCATTGAACGTCCTGTTAAGAACCACAACTCTAAGTAAATCACATTATATCTATTTGCTGCTATGACCAAAGCATCGTTCTGAACAATAATCAGGTTTTCTTTGGCTCAGTGGTTGCATGTCTGCCTTTGGCTCAGGTCGTGATCCCAGGGTCCTGGAATCAAATTCCACATCCTGCAGAGAGCCTGCTTCTCCCTCTGCCTATGTCTCTGCCAATCTCTGTGTCTCTCATGAATAAATAAACAGAATCTTTAGAAATAATAACTAACTAAATATATAAATAAATAACTAAAATCTTTAGAAAACAAATAAAAAAATAAACAACTACCACAAAGTGAAATCATTCTGAAAGAATCCCTGAATCTTCCTGTTTCTCTCTTCCTCTTAGTCTAAGAGCCTTGGATATGATGGAGAGAAGAAGTTCTACACTCACATTCTACTTCTTTGGCTTTAGAGAGGTGAGTGCTTCCTATCACTGGACCCAAACATCTTGCCTAGGACAATCACGGTGCGTCTGTTTGTTTTTTCCATTGTTGCAGAGCAGAGCTAGCCATGCGAGGGGCTTATGCATAATCATAAAACATGAACCTGGATATAAACTTACCCATTAACTGTGTGACTTCAATAACAAGAGCTAACACTTAAAGGAGCTACTGAGCACTATGCCAGTCTCTAAGCTGTGGTATAGATATTAATGCATTTAATTCTCACAACCCTATAAGGAAGGTGTTGTCATTCCCATTTTATAGATGAGGAAACTGAGGCCTAGCCTAAAATCACACAGCTGAAAAGTCTGTAGAGTGGGGCTGAAAACCTGGCACTCTGGTGCCCGCGCCCATGAGATTCACTACTTGTGTCATCCTCTTTCTGATGCATGTGGGTAAAGGGGTGAAATGGATAGTTATGAACTAGTTGTTTTTCTACAAGTTTTAGAGTTTTATCCTTATTGTTATTTTTCTTTCTTTTTTAAAAAAATGTCAGATGATACCATTATTCCCTTCTTCTCTTTCAGCTGCCTCCTGCAAATTATGACTGTTGTTCTAAGATAATATCAGAAGCCCCTAAGGCATAGGTCCCCTGGGAGTTACTCTGGGCTTGTTTCTGGGGATGGCTGATTTTAGACTTATGGAGGTTTCCAGAATATGCACTGCATTTCCATTGTGTTTCTGATCATAAATCTTGGCTCTCCACTTTTCCAGCTTTAATTAAATTGTCCAAGGAACACTTTTATTTCGCTGATGCACTCTAGCACAGTGAATTTATAGGTATTTAGCAAGTCCAGAAATATCATGGCTCAGGAATTATGGTAGCCCAGGTTGTAAGTTCTATGAGGGCAGATAATGTGTTTTTTCAAGTTAGCACTTTGTCTCCCAGCACAGTGCTTAAAACCAATAGGGGTTCAATAATGATTGTAAATAAATGAATTTAAAAATGAATTATAGAGGTGCCTGTCTGGTTCAGTTTGTAGCATGTGAGGCTCTTGATCTCAGGGTCATGAGTTTGAGACCCACGTTGGGTGTAGAGGTTACTTAAATAAATAGACTTTAAATAATGACTTGTATGTAAGAGTTGAGAAAATAACTGGGTTTGAATTTACTCATCCTAATACTATTGTTATGGCCACTTTCTCTTCTGGATCAAATGCTTTTACCTTTTACCATTATTATCATTCAAACTGGTCAACATTCTATGGTCCTCTGTCATACATGATCCAACTTATCTTGGCCTATAGCTCCTTGAATTAAATACATTAAATTTGTATGGAAATCACCCTTTAAAAAAATCTCCAAGATTCTTTTTATTATCCTGAATTACTGCTGCTGCCTGTTTATCATGGAAATCAAACTATGTAACAATCACGTTATATTTTAAGCATATATTTTTTACTACAATAAAGTTCTGCATTTGGAGAAGTTATCCTCCAACCACCAAGAGGAAAAATAAGGAACATTTAATAAATATAAATAGGTCAAAATTGTAAGTCAAGTATACAAAACTGATTTCCTTCATATATATAATTTTATATGAAAACCAGAACAAAAAAAATTAAGATGAGTCTATAAAACATTCATTGCATCATTAAATTGGCATGCATTTGTAAAGATTTGCCTTTCAATGCAGAGATATGTCAATAGGGCATAATGTGTCATGCAGTCCCAACATAGATTGTCCTCTGTTGCATGCATTTTGTTGGAAAGCATAAAGATGTAGAATGACAGAAAATTTGGTTATAAAATATGTACATACAACAGCAAAATTAAGTGAATTAATCTTTTAACTATTATAAAAAAACTACTCAAAAAATTTGAAATAAACTTAGAAACACAATATTTTAAATACTGTGCTGAAGTATATGCATAAATTGGAGCCCACATTTTAGTGAAACTCTCTATTCCCACCCCCCACCTATTCTGATTGTAAGTATGTTTTACCTTTCTAAGGGAAATCCAAACTCTGCAAAAAAAAAAAATAATAATAATAATAATGATAATGATAATAACTCAAATTAACTGCAAAGACCAATTGAAAGTCCCACCTAGGAACAGACCCTAAATTAATTCTCTGAAAATAGTTAATGGAAGTGAAAATGAACTACAATTTCCAACATAAAAATGCATAAAAATATTCCCATCAGAGGAAATAAAGTAAAACCAAAAATTGGCTCTGGCATAGGGAGTCTCAGAATGGCATATGGAGCAGGAGATCAGAATGCTTAAAATCTTTGAGAGAAATAAGTATTTAAAAATGAAAAAAAAATAAAGGAAATGTATGATTTTTAGATGTCTGCAAGAATACTTTTAATAGGTAACATGAGAATGAAAATAATGGAGACGTGTCATTTTAGGATTGTAGACCATGGCTAGAGCATAGCTCTCACCTTTGTTGAACTCAAAATTACAACATAAAACATAATTTGGATCTGTGTCCTGGTAGGAAGACTTAGAGAATATTAATCTTTCGTTATTACAGTCTAAAATTTTCTAGGGATGGATGCTCAGTCCGTTAAGCATCTGTCTTTGGCTCAGGTCATGATCTCAGCAGAGAGTCTGCTTCTCCCTCTCTCTTGGCCCCTTCCCTCCTCTCATCCTGTCTGCCTGTCTTTCTCAAATAAATAAAGAAAATCTTTTAGAAAATTAAAAAAATAAAGTAAAATAAAATTCTCCCATCCCTGCTTTGTCAAATTGCAAGTCATTTTCCCTTTATTAGTATTCTCTGAAAACATTCACCTCTGTTCTCCTTCCCATGTATGTTCTCTCCTTACCTCCAAAAGTGTACTTGAAGAAGAAGAAGAAAAAAAAAAAAACCTGTCCATAACCCCCTTTATTATTAAAATAGAAGAAACAGGTGATGCTAAGTCCATAGAAATGCTTCCAGTCTATCACATCCTTCAAAGTTTGCAGACATATTTTCTATTATTTCACAGTGTGTTTTCTAACAGCACTTCTGCGTTAGTCAGTTCCCACCTATTTGATCAATTCTTTCATGTTTGTAAAGAAAAAGAACTAAATTGCTATGTGCTGAATAGAAAGAAGCTACTGGGGATCCCTGGGTGGCGCAGCGGTTTGGCGCCTGCCTTTGGCCCAGGGCGCGATCCTGGAGACCCGGGATCGAATCCCACGTCGGGCTCCCGGTGCATGGAGCCTGCTTCTTCCTCCGCCTGTGTCTCTGCCTCTCTCTCTCTCTCTCTCTGTGACTATCATAAATAAATTTAAAAAAAAAAAAATTAAAAAAAAAAAAAAAGAAGAAAGAAGCTACTGTGTCTACAGATGCTTCAGGTCCTAGTATTCAATACAATTCTTGTTTTTAAAGATTTTATTTATTATTCATGGAAGACACACGGCGGGCGGGGGGGGGGGCGGGGGGGACACAGGCAGAGACACAGGCAGAGGAAGAAGCAGGCTCCATGCAGGGAGCCTGACATGGACTAGATCCTGGGCCTCCAGGATCACACCCTGGGCTGAAGGCGACGCTAAACCACTGAGCCACCCAGGCTACCCTCAATACAATTCTTTAAGCAATTTGGGGAGGATTTAAAATGTTGGCTACCAATCTCCCAACCACATCTAACCAGGAAGGTGATAATTATACCCTTTTTCTAATTCTCTGCACCTCCCCCCAAAAAACCTCAGCTACCTGGTCTTTCAATACATCCAAAAAACAGTTGGATGAATATAGAAGGAACTTTCCAGGTACGACATTTTCCTGCTAAAATAGAAGAATGCTCAACTTAGGTTTTTTGTTTTCAACTTTAGAATCAAGTAACTTTTTGAAAAGATTGTTTGAGGTAGAAGAACAATTAAAGACATGGGTGGCACCACACTAGTTCAATGACCTTGACATGACTCCTTCTGTGGATCTCAGCTGACTCTTCCTCCATAAATGATGAAATTGGTTATACTAATTTCATAGGGTTGAAGAGAGAATTAAAATGAATTAATATATATAAAGGGCCTTGTATATTCAGTGTCTGTCATATAGTAAGGGCTATATAAACATTTGCTATCACGAGGATACCGATAATGATTCTTCAACCCAGAAATAAACAAAGCAATTTCAGAAACTATTCTAACACAACAAATGTGAATAGACATATATATATATATATATATATATATATATATATATATAGGGAGGCCTTTTTAAAAGCTTTCTTGTCAAGAATACATGACATGAGGCACATATGTGTACTTTTCCCCAATATAACAAATATCTACTATTATTTTCTTCTTTTCTCTCTAGACTAGGCAATCTGAAGACATATCTCTTCAGCTCTATCAAATGGGGTTACCATTGGGAGAGTCTTGATGGAGTGTATCTGTAAAGATGGCCCCATCTAGCTGAGGGCAGAGTTCCAATGTCCAGAACTGATTTCCCCAGGGAGGTCTTACTGGATATAAAGTTTCTCTGAAATTCACAGCCAATAGCAAAGTGCAGGAGGTCACCATTAACCACAATGTGTTCAATTCTTCAGGTCAGCTCTTTAAGAGACAGCTATATTTAACCCGGATGTTTCTTCTGTATCCACCATTGATGCACATTAGTTCAAAACAGGAGCCAGGGAACTCTTGGATATAGTCTAATAACTGAAGGAATTTCATAAGTCTTTGTGTTCTTTACTTATATAGACACATCTGGGAAAAGTTTGCTCATGGGAGTCAAGACAATTCCTTATCAATAGGATACATTTGAAAGTGTGCTTATTCTAGTGGGGAAAAAAATGGAATAAAAGCCACATTGCTGCTCAGAAATCCAATCTTGAACAGAGTTAGAAATGAATAAGAAAGAAGTGTTTTCTTCATTTAATTATTTGGCATAATTTTTAAAAGCTTATTTCTCTGTAAACAGTTGCATTTATCCTAACAGAAAAAAAAAAAAGTATTTTGCAAAATTTTCTTTACAGTTGGTGTGTACTTTTTTTTTCTTTTTCCTTTGTTGGGAAGATGAGGACTGCATTTGCTTATAAATTACATCTGATGTTATGATCAGCATATTACATATTTATTCTTATTTAAGGCTTATAACAAGTAAGTATTTTATTTTCTAACTTTACAGCTGAGGGAAAGTGAAGGTCTGTAAGTAATGTTCAACAAAAGCAGTGCTATGGCGAGGCAAGAATATAAACCTAATTCTGTTCCATTTTATTTTATGCTACTTACTACACTGTGCAGTTACTCTACCAGACATGACCATTTTGGCTAAATTATTATTTTTTTCAATTGTTTGTTTTGGCACTATAGTAAATAAGACACGGTGTTTTGTTTTTTGTTTGTTTATTTGTTTTACTTCCCTTTAAACAGCTCAGCAACTATACTATTGTTTTCTGCTTCTTCCATTCTGTTGAACTATTATTTCTCTGTTTATCTTTATCTTCTGGATTAATGGGTGTTAAGCAAAGATACAGATTGAATCATTAGTACAAAAGATTTATGAGACCAGATCTGTGGCTACCAAGCATTCATTATAGCGTCAAGATATCTTCCATGGTGCTTTCAGGAAATCTACTATTGGAACATTTCTTCCACTTCTATTCCAAGAAAGCTAAATTTGAAAAAAATTAGCAAAATAACCAGGAAACTGTTAAAAGCCACTTTAAGAGAAATCCATTCCTGTGCCCAAACAGCTGCCTCTTATCAAAGGAGGAACATCTCCACAAAAGTTGAGTCTAAACATGCTTTCAAAATTGGCCGGTTCTCACACTAAGATCTCATTTCCACAGGTGGATCCTGAGATACACTAAATAGAAGAACAAACCATTCAGTCCTCTTGTTAGTAAATTGAGTTTTTGAGGAGATTTTTGGATGCTGACATGATGCTATTGATTTTCAAAAGTACTGATTTGGCTTTAAAAACCGTTAGTGGAAAATGAGTTGATACAAGACGTTTTCCAAAATCTAACAAAACAAAAACGTTTGTGAAGTCTAGAGCTAAAGGCCAACAGAACATCTACAGAACCATGAGGCTCACACATAAAGGAAGACTCATCAGCTTTCACATTTGGGGATGAATGAAAAGTATAATTACTTTGGAAATACGGAGACCATCTCGGAGTATTGAAATTAATCTTGTCTTTAATTAATTAATTAAAATTAATCCCATTTCTGAGTCTGTAAGGGCAGGGACCCTATCTCATTAATCATTCTACCCCCAGTACCTACTGTTATGTATGAACGATGTGGGTGCTTAAAATATATTGAGAAAAAGAATTAGTGAAATAATAAATGGGTAACTTGATAGTGGCCCCAGGCAGAGAACACTACAGGATTCCAACATAGGATAAGAAACCGTGTTGGAAACTGAGAAGGAAGGTCAAGTATCTCTTATCATGTACAAGCCCAAGTGGAAGGGCCAGTGAAAGCTTTGTTAGTGCTCATCCCCTACGTCCCAACCCCAGGAAAGTTATATCTCTGCCAGATTTTGGCTCATTTCTCCATCTCCTCCATGGGCTGCTCTTTCATCCTTCCTAATGTTACACTGAGTGCAGAGCATACGTTGCAATGTTCCCCTACCCTAACAATCCCATATTAACTTTTAAATAGAAAAAACTTAACGTTATAAAGGTCACGCCAAGCACAGAACATCAGTCATCTTAGGATCTCTCTCCTAAATATGCACTTAAATTCCTTAATCAATAAATTCAAGTCACCTAGTTGTCATTAGCAGTCTTATTCAGGGGTGGGGAAAGGGCTGTAAAATTGATGGGTTAAGTAATTCATCAACTTCTCCACATGAGTGCCCTGGAACCTTACCTCAATAACTCATTGTGTCCATTTACTATACATTCTCAAGTAAGTGGTATTCACTCACAATAACATAGTAAAATCCCAAATAGTTTTTTTTTTCATATAAATTATGCAGCCACCACTAAAGGATATTGTAGGACATCCAATCTACAACTTAGTGACATACGATTCAGTTCTAATGTTTTGTAGAGGAATATTTTTCATTCAATTCAAAGTAGTTTTACAAACCAGGCCCTGCACTGAAAAAGCGTTCGTTTTGAGGATTCAAAAAAAAAAATATTTTGATGATTCAAAAATGGGTAAGAAACTGTTTCTTGACCTTAAGATCTTACTAATCAAAAGGCTTAAGATTAGCATGCACACTATTACCATGACACAGAAAAAAAAAAAAACAGAAATTATTAAATAGGCTGAGGGTAAAGAAGAAAAAGCCTTATCTATCTGTTAGATACAGTTGTCAGCAGATTGTTGGATGTTTGAGAATAATGATTAGAATTTTGTGATGATCAAGTGACCAGACAGGCAAAAATACAGGGGGACAGGAGCCTAATTTCATCCTGGTGCAAATTCTGAGAGTACACTTATAGAACAGCAAATATTGCTGCAATATAAGCTATCTTTACCGTGCTGTGTGCCATGCACTATCCTAAGAACTATACACACGTTATAAAATGTATTTATGTTTGTCAAGATAGAAGTGGCAGCTATCATCATAGAATACCTGGCACACAGCATAATGATTCACTATTTACAGGTCCAGCAAAACAATCATCCCAGTAACATCCAACACCATAAATGGCCATAATTTTTTGTGTGTGACGAGAACTTTCAAGGGCCACTCTCTCAGCAAGTCTCCAATATACAGTACAGTATTAGTAACGATAAAAATGTCATCTGTACCACAGCAACATGGGATTAAGGTGTTAAGTTACTTTATTATTCCAATGACAGCTGGGTTGGACTTGGGTGGCCTTCCCCCATAAAGCTTGCTCTTAAGCGCTGCACCATACTTCTCTTGCTTCTTGGAGCTGTCTACCTGGGAGAGTGGCAAGGATGCTACTACCTAGGTTCCTTAGCAAAAACCTCGATGTCAGAAGGAACCACTCTGAGCAGAGAAGAGGATGAGTTCTTCTTGCTATATTTCCATTGCCAGGGCCTGTAATCTCATGGAGTTGATTTTTAGAGGTGGAGAAAATTCCAATTTTGGTTTGGAAATGAGCTTCCCAGAGTTGAGATGAAAATAAGGTGTAGCACAGAAGGAACAACGTGTGAGGAGAAGAGGGTGGAGAGCAGAGCCTTGAGGAAAGAGGCCTCTGACCAAGAGCTGGTGGTGCCCCTGCCCAGGCGCTGCATAGTCCAGTCACTCCCAGTGGGCCGCATTCTCTCCTGTCCTACCCGCACCACGAGGCTTTGTGTTAAGCACGTAGGAGACATTCAAAAGTCATTTCAAATGGAATGGGAAAGAACTAAGACCTGCATGTGTGTGGTATGAGCCCCGGGTTTTAATAACTCTGCCTCACTGAATACCCGTGGTTCCTTTGCTCCCTGCTTAGAAACGAAGAGCTTCACACACTCAATAGATGGGAAGACTTTAAACCAACTTCAGATTTGTCTGATTCCAAATTGGTTTCTGTTTCTAAACTGTGCATCAGAGATGTCTGCCCTTTGTTCGTGGGGCTGCTTTTAGTGTAGGTTAGTTTTCATTTTTATGGGGATGACGGTTGGTGTTTGAAGAAAGGAGAAGGCTTCATTTCACATGAAATAATGAGCTGTCATTCTTACAGTCATGCTCATGCTTTTATGAAACAAAGTGGAGAAAAAAGCAACACGGGGGCTAGAATTTGTGTTTAAACTAATTGTTACTCTGTCTAAACAAAATGAACCAGTAGTTAGCAATCCATGACATTGTTGAGGAGACAGTTTGGTAATACCACGACAACCATCCCAAGCAAACGTCACCTACCTATCAAAGACACAAAGGAATCAAGTCTTTCTCATTCTCTCTCTCTCTCTCTCTCATATTTCCTCCTCTTCCTTTCTCTTTCCCTCTCTCTTCCTCCCTCCTCCCTTCCTCTCTCTCTTACACACACTTTTTTTGTCTTGACAATGGGACAAAACGTCACTCTGTTTCTTAAGTTCTGTTGTTGTTGCTTTTCTTATGTTTGTGTATGAAGAATTCCTTTTTGTCCTCATGACTTGTGGATTTATTCCAGACAAAAATCTCCTGATTTGGACCCTGAGGAAATAGATTTAAATCTTCCTTTAAGGGTTATCAGTGAGGTCAAGAAGCATGTTAATTTAGGTCTATAACACACCATGGCCAGATAGATGAGCCTCCTATTGTGTCCCCCTGTTTGTCTGCAACTCCCAGGAGGAGAAGAGCAGGTCATGCATTTTCAGAGGAAGGGGTGGGGAAGTGGCATTTCCTCTTTGGTAAGAGGAAAAAGGAAACCCATCCATTTAGGGTGTTTGAGTTTGATCTTGATCCTTCTGATCTAGAGTCATCATTTGTTTGTTAGATAGGAATGAAAGTTGTGCACTGACCCAGAGGAAAACATAACATCTGAATTATGACCCTGATCCCCCCACCAGCAGCCACATAAAAGAAACTTCTGCATTGCTAACTATTCAGGTTGACAGGGAAAGTTTGAAAGGAAATGTGACATCATGTCATAATGTAAACAATGGAAAGAAGAGACCAGAAAAAAAAAAAAAAAAAAAGCCACTCTATTCTCTCTTAAGAGTCCTCATTCATAGGAGACATTGAGGAAAGAATAACAACACAAAAGGCAGTATCATACGTATATTCAATTCTAACTTTTGTTCCAGCCATTCACCCTTTGGTACTGTACTTTGTCTCAAATATTTTTGAGCTTTCCAACAAATTTGATGTATTTTAGAAAACCAAAGTAGAAAGGAGAGAGAAATTAGAATTGATGCTTCCTTTAAGTTATTTAGATGTTAAGGCTTCATAAGGAAAATAGTATTTCCTGCTCAAATTGGAGGGTTTTTTCTTTTGAGAGAGAGAGAGAGAGCGGAGCACGAGCAGAAGGGAGGGGCAGAGGGAGAAGGAGAGGCAGACTTCCTGCTGAGCAAGGAGACCTCTCCAGGTCTCAATCCCAGGAATCTGAGACCATGACCTGAACCGAAGGCAGATGTTCAACCAACTGAGCCCCCCAGGCGCCCCTGGAGCAGTTTTGATATTTCATCCTGATGTCTTCAACACTAATGACCCATTGTAATTTACAGAGAATGTTGATACCGTATGATTAAACTACGCCAAGGACATTATACCATTTATTTCTTAGATAAATTTTTTATTTTCTATAGTGCAACCTCTGTCTCTATGAACTAACCTGTCCATTCATGCAACATAATAAAAATCAATGGAATACAAAGGTTCTAGTAATGATACGTTATGTTTGCAACAGATATGATATTCCATGTGATTGAGTTCACCGAGCTTGCTGCTTCATTCAAGCTTGGCTGACATGGCAGGTTCAATGCTACAAAAGATATTTTTTACAAAGCATCCAGCCCTCCAGCCTCATTATTTCACTTATAGTGTGTAATTTTACATTGTCATTGTAAAGCATCTATCTGCCTTGGTCTTTAAAAATAATGACACAACTTTTGTTGCAAAAACAGAAGGAAAATCAATGTGCATGTTCCTATTACTTGGAAATGTTACCTTTTTTCTTTCTTTTTTTGGAAATGTTACTTTTTTTAAAATGAATGTACATTTTATCATTTTTTCCAAACACTTTTTTTTATATATCACTCTATATCATACAGAATGGAGAAAGATTATTCTATCAGATTCTATAAAACCAGAGCTGAATGATTAAGTCTAAAGCCCAAAGTAGGTGTCCAATAAACATTTGTTACAATAACTGAAAGTTCTGATTCTGAATCTGACTTCTACTAATTAGCTATTTGAAGTTTGAAAGTCATAGTAATATAATCAAATAGAGTGGAGCACAAAAAGAGTGGGGATTATTGACTTCATAAAACTCTGAAGTCCCAAAGTTTACCTTCAGGTATGTAAAAAAAAAAAAAAAAAAAAAGTTACTATTTGTATTTCAATGGTCAGGCATGAATCTTGTGGCTTCTCCTAGATCTCAGAAGTGAGGTCATCCTATATAAAGATGTGCATTAATTGTGAAAGAGTGAAAATGCAAACATTATTTATACTACACGTACCTACTACATAATCTCACCTGAGATAAATTTAATCTTTTAGTATATTTCAATAATGGAATTTCACCAATATAACAATTCTGCAAGGGGTGTCTAAAGTATTTCCAAAGGTCATCAGTGATTTTGAAGACTATTATTATATTATTATTCTAGCCTTTCAAGTATTTAATTTTATCAAATTCAAAAGAGTAATTTATGTGGAGAAAGTATTATTACCATAACTCCCCCCTGAAATTAGGCCACAGTCACTATTTTGAGAACAAGTTTAACAACACGGTTTTAAGAATATTTATTTTTTGAAAAGGATAATTCCATCTGAAAAATGACTTTCATTTTCTAAAGAGTCTGATCAGATTTCCCTAATAAATGAAATTCGTGCTAACAAAATGATGATAGTACACTTCTATTTTTTTTCCCAAGACTAAGAGGAATTTTTGTATTATTGTTGTATATAGTAACTTGTCCAATCTCTTATGAGTGGCTTATATGTGCAAGACATCTGGTTGGCCAGGGTTAGATATGCAGTCTGTGATCACTGCACAGAAAAAAATGCTAATTGGCCCATACAGGGCTCGAGCCCTGACATCAGCCTTATTATGTGTAGAACCAAATCAATTGTGCTTACCAGCCATAGACATGAGGGAGTGTCATTAAGTGTCCCAGATTTCCTGACATAGGCTTCTTCCCTACCAGGCCACAACAGTTTGGTGATGACTCATCTAAGAAGCAGCCATGCATATCCCAGCTTCCTGAGGAAGGAACCAGAACAACAGACCAAACAATCTTTAGAAGCTGATAAGATTTAAGTCAGCACCTTCTTCATCATCTCCCAGTTCCACCTCCACCCGCCACCGCCCCCCCCCCCCCGCCCCCCGCCCCGGCCACTGACTCTGTTTCCTTGGCACACTGATGTATAATAGTTACATCATTTCTCAGGAAATAAAGTCCAGAGCCCAATGTTCTCTATAGAATTATGATCATTGCTATTATTTTTGTAATTGGAAATCTCAGTTGTTCTTTTTAAAAAAATCTTCTCTTGAAGGATGATAAATCCAGCTGGATGCATGTCTGGCTTCAAGCATATCAGGACTCAAATCTCAACTACTAGATTTCAAGTTTACTTATGGTAATTTGAACATAGTCTTAATTTTTCACTTTTTCATACTCTTTAGGTTGCAAAAGTGTAAGTACTTTTCCTTCAGCACCTAATGAATGTGGCCTAACCTCTCCATCATCACAGCTTTTGGTTTTTCCTCATATGAGAGATTGTTTCTAGCCTTTGACCTATATGATTAAATGCATTTCATGCAATTTCAAAATATAGCAACTGACTAAATACCTTACAATATTTACTTTTTTTTCAGTAAATTGTCACCTTTAATCCATCCTGCAGTGACCTATGAAAGGGTCACAGAAAGACAGTTATGGCCATATGAAAATATGATTCTTGATACAGAATCAAAAGTTATTTTCAATTTCCTTTGCTTTTATAAAGTCCACAATAACAATACTTAAATGCACTTTTTTTTCCCTGTGATATAATTAAAATCCAGTGTTTTATTTCAATTGAACTTTAATATAGAGTCCCTGGTCTGAATTAGACTTTAAATCATACTGTAAACATATATTTGGTATAATTTATTGATCATCATCCAGTTGCTCCAAAAGGGTCCTTCTGCGCTTTTCCAATTCCCCTTCACTCAGTTCACTGCCAGAAGTATCCCAATTCCCAGAATCCTTTCCAGTCTTTTTCTTAGGTGATTTGTGTTTTGATTCTGATCTTAGTCTAGTTCTATCTTTTTCACTTTCTCGGTCTTTTTCTTTTATATCCTTCTTTCGCTCAGCATCTGACTCTGGAGAGTCAGATTTATGTCTCCTCTTCTTGCTTTTCTTCTTATGCTTTTTTGACTTCTTTGACTATATTTGTAAAGGCTTTTTACCATGGCTTTTCTCATGCATGATGCCTATAATTATATTGAGATCAGATCATCATTTACTAAATGTCTTTGATAATAAGCATCATGATCAGAATTCATAGACTGAGCCTATCTTTTTAAAAATAAATGTATTATTGTATGGGTTTTGATGCTAAAACTCCCTTTTTGTATCTATTATTCTATCATTATTATCGGGTTCAAATTTTGTGGAGATTGAACCAAAGGTGCTGCCATTAAGTGCCTGATTTGAGCTGCAGATATTTGGATAAATAAAACTACAGATAATAGGGCTCATGCTAAGAAGGGAGGATGGAAGGAAGGGAAAAAGAAAGCAAAAATCACTTATACATTTTTCATGCACCTTTAAGAGTGTGATTATGCATGCTAGTTCAATCTAACCCTAAAAAACAAAATTAGAACATGAAAAGTACAGAAACTATACCTAATCTAAACCAACTTTGTGAAAGCCAATAGGATATGAAAACAAAGCAGTAGGTATTAAATGAACATTTGTTGAGAAACTCAGATAAAATGGCTGAGACATTTCTAAAATAGATTTCTTTTTCTCTCTCAATCCAAAATACACTAGAAGGAAAGCACGAGTCCATAAAGGAAAGAGAAGTGACCATTTTGTTTTAAAAGCTTTGGCAAGTCACTTTCCTCATAATGTTTGGAAGCACTCTTTATGTGAGTTCAGAAAGCTGTGAAAATATTGTATATTGTACCACTGAAAACATTACAGACATCCTGAAAAATAACAAAGGTGAAATACAATGCTATTTCAATCACAAAACGTTAAATGTAAGGATTTACAATAATGTAACTTATATGATCAGTTATAAACATATAATTCTAGACACATATAAGAACCAGTATAAAATTCTGTAATTAAAACATCCATTAAAACACATATGGACTTAAGAGTCTCACTGAAATTCCACTATTAACTTTTAAAGGGTCTTAAAGCTGCCAGTTCAGCTGTTTAAATAATAGGAAGACTTGTAATAGGAACATATTAGGTCATTGTATTAGAAAAGCCTACATTTCATACCTCTTTAATGTTACTCTTTCTGGGATATTCCCTACATATTTTATTAGTGGCAAAGCCCTGCCTGGGTGTTATTTCAGCTACAGTAAGTTCTTCTGGAACCCATGTGAATGTATTTGGTTGGGTAAGCAACACAAATGAAAGCATTTTAAATATCCTTAAGTCTGGAGAGCAGGACGTATGCTGATGATGGCAATTTTGTCTCTCAATCAGAATTTCATAAGGAGTCATTATCCTACAGTGTCAGTGCTTAGAAACTCTCTTGGAAGGGAGAGGTTGGGTTGCAATGAATTTATAGAAGAACAGATGAAACCTCAAAGTATTTGTGACTGTTGAAAAGTGGAATCCTAGGAGATTTATTTAGATGGTTTTAAAATTAGTTCCACTTGGAAGGTCACTTCTCAAAACTATCTTAGAAGCTACTGAAGTATAGATAATGAATTATCCACGGTAATGAAGCCAAACTGTCTGTGGAGCCAGAGGAGGGAAAATAGATACTGTACACAACAGAAGGCACAAGGTATCAGGGATCTGGAGCCCCACAATGGCTCTGTGCCTCATCGTGTTTACATTTACCTAACATGTATTCCACGCTGATTCCATTTGCCTCCCGAATATCCCTCTTAACGCCAACATTCACACCTTTATCCTACTCTTCTCCTCCGCTGGAATGTCCATTGCCTACCCGTGTCTATCCATTATTCAAGGATTCAACTGAGAGATCACCTTTGCTCCTCTATCCTGTTCAAAAGATGTCCTAGCCTTTCCCTGTCTCCCTGCCTCCCCTCCTGCCATCTTTCCCCTTTCCTTTTCTTCCGTCTTCCTCCTGGTATTGTGCTAGAAGCAGTGTTAAACATCTGTTTCGTTTTTAAGGGTGACACTCTTCCATTACATACTTTTCTCTTGGTGATCCTTTAAAAATGTGAAATGTTGAGTCCAGCTTTTGATCAATCCGTTAGTAGCACTTTTCTCAAAC
The DNA here is from genome assembly GCF_048418805.1 of Vulpes vulpes. Classification (NCBI taxonomy): domain Eukaryota; kingdom Metazoa; phylum Chordata; class Mammalia; order Carnivora; family Canidae; genus Vulpes; species Vulpes vulpes. The sequence goes on from NC_132782.1 coordinate 142,874,108, forward strand.
ACCCATGTATATATTCAACACAACATTGACCTTACCCTTTAAACAAAGAGCCTCACAGAAATGGGATAACAATCTCATATATTAAGTTATTGCTGGTTTAAAGACTATGTTAGACACTTTTACAAATTCATTGAACATTTACAACAATCTACTCCATCCAACCCTGACTGGGTCCACATTATGTAGAAGAAAGAATACCTACCCAGAAGGCAAAGGCTGGGTCCTGACCCTTCCCCATTGCTTACCAGCTGTTCAATCATGAGCACCTCACTCTACCTTGGTATTAAAATCAACTAAAGATAATAATGGCCAAAGTTCACACATGGCAATAGATATGAAAATTGTCTTTACATTTCAAAGCGCTATTCAAGTATCAGGTATTATAATCTCTTGCAAAATTGCACAAAAGACTACCTTCAATTTTTCACATAATTAACTTTTTACAACGTAAATTAGAGCCACTTGAAACTTTCCCCTATAACAAGGTCACTTCACTTTCTTGTATATTCTTATGTGGGAGAAAAAGTGGTTGAGGTAGGGGTAGAAGGATTAGAATTACACATTATTAGAGTAGTCAATATCCTAAAGCTTCTTCCCTGCAATTTTTAAGGCTACTGAGAATCGAGCTCTTATTCTGTGCTAAGTCAAATGCTTTATACATGTCTCAAAGAGAAAAAAGACAAACTCCTCCTGGGAATATAACTTTTTAAAACCATAATGAACATGGCTTCAATATTCTGGAGGAAAAAAGAAGAAAGAAGAAAAAAGAAAAATCAAAGCTAAATTGACCTATTGGTAAAGGTTTTGGGAACTGGGGAGCAGGGAAGGTGCTAGAAAGTGAGGCTGAAAAAGAGCCAAGAGCCTTATTCAGTTTCGAGTCAAGGCAAGTTAGTGACAAATGTCTGGTTGGGGAAATGGCTGAGGAATATTTGAAAGTGGTATCACTTTAGCATACTTTATTGAAACACCTGCAAATCTGTGAACATTAGCAAAGCCTCCCTCCACCCCACAACACACACACCATATACACACTCCTTTGGTGGTGGTACTCCTAGGAGGGATTAAGAATCAAGACAGCATCGAGTATATGGTAATGTGGCATGGAAAAGGAGACTAGGGCCACGTGGGTGGCTCAGTGGTCAAACATCTGCCTTTGGCTCAGGTCATGATCCCAGATTGAGTAGCGCATTGGGCTCCTCACAGGGACCCTGCTTCTCCCTCTGCCTGTGTCTCTGCCTCTTTCTCTGTGTCTCTCATGAATAAATAAAATCTTTAAAAAAAGAGAAAAAGAAAGGAAAGGAAAGGAAAGGGAAGGGAAGGGAAGGGAAGGGAAGGGAAGGGAAGGGAAGGAAAGGAAAGGAAAGGAAAGGGAAGGGAAGGGAAGGGAAGGGAAGGGAAGGGAAGGGAAGGGAAGGGAAGGGAAGGGAAGGAAAGGAAAGGAAAGGAAAGGAAAGGAAAGGAAAGGAAAGGAAAGGAAAGGAAAGGAAAGGAAAGGAAAGGAAAGGAAAGGAAAGGAAAGACAAGACAGCTTGGGAAACAGCAGAAAACAGAAATGGAAGAGGCCAGTATACATGTGTGCATTGCAAAGAGGCTTTAGAAACTGGATTTAAATCCAGGATCTTGCAATTATAATGGTGTGATATTGGGAAAAAAACTTTCTCTTTCCTGACACACTGACTCATCAGGAATAATTGAGGATGATGATTTCCACCTTGAAAGACTGTTGTCTACATCAAATATATATATATATATATATATATATATATATATATATATATATATATTAAAATGAGGATGGAGAGAGACCTATTCAAATAATTAACTGAGATTATCATATATTATCATATATATAACCAATGATGGGCTATATGGATTTACTCAATGGACTCTAATCTCTTCAAGCCTTTCTGAACTCTTAGATATATAGTAAAACTCCACCCCTCCTTCTTTGATTGTCTCCAGTATCAATGAGGATATTTCCAGGAATAAAACTTAAGGCCCTTGCTGCAGAGAACCAGGTGGTAACTTTGCCTCCATGGTATAAAAACTCCTTCCATATGTAAGCTCTTCATGTCTGTCTACATACGCCGGGCATTTCACTGTAACACAGAACTGGGTGGAACTACACGTGCCCCATGACGTGACAACACTGATAAACCTTGGTTTACCTTAAGGTATTACTGAATGATAATCCAATGCATAAACTACTCTGAAGTATACAGAGTATATTTCTCTGTACATTAAAAATAACAACAATAGGGAACATATACTGAGCTCTTCCTGTATAAACAGGCACTTTCTAAGCACTTTTTAATGTATTATATTCAGTGTTTAACTTCACACAGCCACAGGGCAAAGATGCTTTTAATGTCCCTCTTTTGAAAACAAAAATAACTAAACTTTAAAAGTTTAAAGGCTCTAGCTGACTGCCTCATCACTGTTCAGTGGGACCAAGATTCAAACATAATTTTCTATATTCAATAAATTTAGCTATCACTATTAATACATGTCGTTATTAATATTGATATTATGAATATTAATATTTAATGTTTATTCTTGATAATCTGCTGAGATGGGTTTTATCATCTCATAACATCGCATCTCAAGGCAAATTAGTTAACCATATACTTTCTCATATAAAAAAAGAGAATCTGAGGCACCTGGGTGGCTCAGTCAGTTGAGTATCTGACTCTTGATTTCAGCTCAGGTCATGATCTCAGGGTCACAGGATTGAGCCCCATGATGGGCTACCATGCTGGGCATGGAGGCTGCTTAAGATTCTTTCTCTCTCTCTCCCTCTCCCCTCCCCCACCATGTGCTCACTCAGTGTCTCTCTCTGTTTCTCCATCTTCCTAAAAGAAAAAGGGAGGGAATCTTCCCTCACTGTCCTGAAATACTTTCTAGCAATTTAATCCTACCCATATACACATGACTTTGAACTCTCAATATTTCTGAGCTTTAAACCTCTATATGATGTCACTTTCTTCTTGAAGTCCCTCTAAGTTTTCTCATAGCTCATAGAACTCAGTCCATGTTTCTATAAGACCAGGGTGATTGGTCTCCTCATGCATCTTTATTTAGTGAACATATCAAAGTTTCTTCTACCTCTGTGCGATGCTATCCTCACATCCTTCATCACCTTGCCAACTTCCATTCACCTCCAGGGCCAAACTAAATATGACTGTCACAGTGAAGAGTTCTGAGACCTTGCACCCCACGCTGGGTTAAGTCTACCCAATGGAACCTTTTACATACTCTACCTCTTTATGCAATTCTAATATGGCACTAATACTAATTTTTATAATTTTGTTCCCTGTATTTTCCCATAGTTAGGGAATTTCATGGTGGAAAGAATATGTCTGTTGTTTTTGTTTGTCTTGTTTCATCAATCTATCCCTTGTCTTATTATATCATAAGCCGTATCCTAAGCTGCCCAGACATTTTCTAATATTCATACAGGCACATCAAACTTAAAATGTCCAATATTCAACTTTTTATTTTTATCTTTTAAAGATTTTATTTATTTATTCATGAGAGACACATAGAGAGAGGCGGAGACATAGGCAGAGGGAGAAGCAGGCTCCCTGCAGGGAACCCGATGCGGGACTCAATCCCCAGGACCTGGGATCACGCTCTAAGCCAAAGGCAGACACTCAACCCCTGAGCCATACAGTTGCCTCCAGGACTCAACTGTTTAAATCTCTCCCCAAAATTTGTATATATATATTTATATATTTATATATATTTATATATTTATATTCAGTCATCCAGGGATTTATTCCACCCTGGCCCTTTTTTTTTTTTCCTCTGCTCATCCACAGTCATTAGGTTGTATGGATTCTGCTTCTTAAACTCTTTTCCTCATCTCTGTTTGCAAAACCCAACACTCAATTTGTCTTGATAAATTTTCAGAACTGGTCTGGGCTCCTTGTCTCAAATTCGTCCTCGAATGCATATTTTTTTCCCAAAACACACAACTGGTCAAATTAATGTTCTGCTGAAAGTATTTCAATGAACTATTCAACTGCCTTCAAAATAGTATTCCACATTTTTCTGTTGTCCCTTCCTATTCCCCACACTCACCGTCCCCTTCAACCATGCTGTACAAATATCCCTACAAAAACCATGCATTCATGTGCTTCCCTGCCCCCCCACCTCCCACCCCTAACCCACCAGCTTGGATGACTTTTCCTCCTTGGAGAATGTAGCTAACTCTTATTTAAGACTCACCTGTTAATTCCTCTAAGAAGCTTTTTCTTACTCATTCTTACTCCTTACCCTCTGTTCTCCCGAGTTTGATACTTCCACAGTGCCCTACAATCAACTATAAAAGTTTCATATCGTATATTCGTTGTTTATTAATACTGAAATAGGGAAGATCAGATTTGGTTAGAACAATCTTGAAATTCAAAGTAGTTAGAAAGAATACAATTTTTTACTGTTTCTGTTTTGTTTCATATTCAATATTTCATTCCTATTCCAATTCCAGTTTGAGAGAAAATCCAGACACAAGAACCCACTAAGGTTTGTGGTTTTGTTTTAGTTTCATAATCTAACGTTTGGAAGGAAACCCTTCTAATGATATCATGAATCCTAAAGGAACTGTAAAAACACTCAGCTCCTTAGGGCGAGTTTTGTTTTGCTTGTTAGATTGTGTTTGGTTTGGTTTTTTTGTTTGTTTGTTTGTTTTTTATAGCTTTAGATTGTTGGTTTTTGAGATAAAAGCTTTAAAGGCCTCAAAATGATTTACTTCCTGCTTTTTCTAGAACTACAAAGACAATATTCCCAACCAAAGTATGGTTTTCTACATTAAAGGAATCTCAAAGGAATCTCCACGAAAGCGAACTGTGGTTTATGAGACACCAAATCTGATCCTTCAGACTTTCACAGAAATCATAGGATGATTTCAAGGAATTGGTTTCCTCTTTCCTGTCCTACTTGCTTGTGTTTTAGAGAAAGGGAGAGAAGGAAGGGAGGAAGAGAGAGAGTTTGATGCTTCCTTCCATCAGCATGATTTTCTACTTATCCTCTACATTTTTGTTATTTATAAAGTTAAAGGTTTGAAATGTGAAAGGAAGGCATATGGGGGATTTTGCTTTTTGTTTCCGTTTTTATTTTTAGCTCAACCGCTGCATCTTTTCAACGTTTTCATGAGCATTGTAGTTAAAATTACTTGGTAAAACTATTATTTTACTTTTTATGTAGTAAGAGGTGATTAGATATCTTTGAGTGGTTAACTTAAGAAAATTCACAGATACTATTACAAAATAAATACAATTTAAATTGTGGAATATATACATATATCCACATACATTTATATTCTGTGAAATATCTCTTTATAGGCATCATTCACAGAAACTACTGGCAAGATGGAAACTAATTGGTGGGATAGATCAATTCTGAAATAAATTTTTTTAAGGAAAAATTCTGAAAAAATTTTTTTAAGGAATCGATCTTTATTGGAACACCTGGGTAGCTCAGCGGTTGAGCATCTGCCTTCTGCTCAGGGCGTGATCCCGGGGTCCTGGGATCGAGGCCCGCATCAGGCTCCCTGCATGGAGCCTGCTTCTCCCTCTGCCTGTGTCTCTGCCTCTTTCTGTGTGTCTCTCATTAATAAATAAATAAATAAATAAATAAATAAATAAATAAATAAATTTAAAAATCTATCTTTATTATTTTGACTGAAGTTCTTAATCTGTCTTATTCTCAGCTTTTTGCAACAAACAATAATAGCAACTACTTCAGATTTCTGTGTGAGTCTAAAAAATAATACACTTGAAGTTCCTAGCACAAACTCAACACAGAGAAAACCCTCAGGAAATGTAAGTTTCTCCCTTCAGACTTTTTAAATCCTAAATGTTCTAAATGTTTAATAGCTGTTTTATGTTTTCAGCCATGGTCATATCATATTTTAAAATATCGGAAAAGAAAGAAAGTCTTAAACTGCAGTCCTGTCCTTGTTTGTATACAAAGTTTTAGATGCCCTGAGCATATCATAATTTAATCCACCCACTATTTAGCATGGCAAACGGTAAAATTGATGTCTTTGTTAATATTACAGATACATCATCTGGGGCACAGAGTATAACACTCGTGGCCCATAGGAAGAGAAGAAGGGGTCCTGATTTCCCAGCAGGAGACATTTCTTGGGATCTTTAAATGTTGATGTGCAATTTTTCACTGCAAAATTCAGTGATCCCAATTTCCAATCTGTGCAGGGAGATAATGACATACAATTCAGGAAGTAACCCAAAACTGGGAGTTTGCAGGATTGTTTTTAACAGTTTTTGCTGAGATAAATTGGAAATGATACACTGAACATACTTGAAATTATACTTTATTAAGTTTTGACATATGAGTGTGTTTACATACATGTAAATATATATCCGAGAAACCGTCCCCACAACCAAGATAGTGAACGTATCACCCCCACAGAGGTTTCTTGCCGCTCTTTTATAATCCCTCCCTCTTGTCTCCTGCCCCTCCCAGTCCCCATACAACCACTATTCTGCTTTTTGAAACTATAGGTTATGTTGCATTTCCTGAGGTTTTATGTAAAGGTAATCATACAAAATGTACTCTTTTTTTACTCACTCGATTTAATGGTTTTGATTCATCTGTGTTATGGCACACATCGATAGTTTGTCCACTTTTATTGCTAGGCAGTATTCTTTTGTATGAATATTCCAGACTCTGTTTAATCCTTTCACCTGTTGTAGGACATTTGGGTTGTTCTGAGTTTTATAAAAATAAAGCTGCTATAAACATTCTTTTTTTTTTTTTTTTTTTTTTTTTTTTTTTTTTTTTTTGCTATTAACATTCTTGAACAAACCTCCGTACAGACATATGCTTGAATATCTGGGTACTTCTTTGTAATATTTTTCAATTTTTTCATTTGCTCCCCCCACACCCAAAATTTTTTTTTCCCCCACACCCAAAATTTCTTATAGCTTATTGAAGCACCTTTTGATGGCTGCTTTAAAGATCCTGTCAGATAATATCAATATTCATCCCCATGTTAGCATCTGTAGATTATATTTTTTTCTTCATGGTTCTTAGCATGAAGAATAATTTTATATTTGTACTATCTTCTAGGTATATTTGACATGATACTATGAGACTCCAACTCTTATTTAACTTTTTTTGGCAGGCAGTCCCCAGGTGAGGTGTAACACCAGGCCAGTTGGGCGTGGGTGGCCATCTCCCCACATGCCTTGCCGGCATTCCTCTTGCACAAATGGGACACTGTCTCCCACCGCTCATGGCACGTAGCTGGGGTGGAAGGTCAGTGTCCCTTTGATCCTGCTGTACCTTCCCATTAAATATCAGGCACCTCTTCAGACCACCTCATTACCTCTGAGCAGAGGGGTAGATCACTTTCCCCTGATATCAGCCACCACCAAGGAGGTGGGAAGTGAAGGATCCAGCCCCAAAACTGTTTTTCTGGTTAAAGTTGGAGAAGCTAAACTCTGCTGTGGCCCTTCTCTGTCACCCCCAGCCCCAGAAACCATGAGAAAGGAAGTGGGGCAACTGGAGTGTCAGCTAATCCTGCCTCTCCTACCTCCTCAAGCCTCTCGAGGTGGATTCTCAGCAACCATGCTGGAGATGGGGGAGTTGTCTGTAGAAGCAGGACCACTTTATCACAGGATCTTACTGTGGCCTGGTGGACAAGGAGGGTCAGCTCTCCAGTGGCCCTTAATGACACCAGGGATGGGGAGAAAGTGAACCACTTATTAGCACCTACTTACACCACCACCTTGCTTCATTTTATTGATGCCCAGTAAGGTGGAGGCTTTTCTTCCCACTAATATGGAGGAGAGTGATGTAATTTCTAATGGTGACCAGTTGTACCTGCGCCATCTGTTTAAGTCTCTTTGCTTCCAGGTGTGGCATGGAAGCTCGGCTGGCCTCTAGACCCCCTAATGCTATCCGGGTAGGGAAATGGGAACATTGCCTGCATTTGCCAAGCAGATGATGCAAGATTAGTTCCCTGCTAATACTGAAGTCAGTTCTATAGGCAGGGAGTTGGGGGTGAAAGATCAACACCTCTTCTCCTGAAGCACAATGTCTTGAAAAGCAACGTTTCATGTATTTTATCTAGTTTTCAGGTATTTCAGGAAGAAGGGTAAACCTGCTCACTGTGACTTCATCTTGGCTAGAAGCAGAAGTCTGAAATAACTCTGCTAAACTAATTATCAAACTTTTCGAAAAGATGGACTTGAGTGGAGCTGAATTGGTCACAGTATCCAACATTGCAATCAAATGTAATAAGCTGGAATACATCAGCTCGCAGGACCAGAAAATGAGGGGCCATGGTATTCTCTCCATAAAGACTTCAGATTCTGATTGGCTCTAAGAGCCAATCAATAGCAAGCTGATGTCTTATGTCTACAGTCTGGTAAGCATTCCTTAGTGCTTTATTTTAATGCAAACAAGAATAATAAAATGAGGATGGAGAGAGACCTATTCAAATAATTAACTGAGATTATCACTTACGAACATTGGTGAATGGTATTTCTAGTTTCCTTAACAGTACTGAGGCAGTATAAATTTCTTAATTTTGATAATTGCACTTTGTGAGATGTTAATTAGAGGAAGCTAGGTGAAAGGAATACAGACACTCTGTTCTATTTTTGCAACTCCTCCATAAGTCTAATTCATGTCAAAGCAAACAATTAAGTAAAAAAAAAAAAAAGTTCTCTATGTTCCTATAATCATAGTCGATGACTTGAAATATCAGAGTCTTTTTCATTCTTAATCCCATTCCACTCCTCCAGTCACCAAAGCTTGTGTTTTTTATTTCTGAACCATCCTTTGTCTTCTGTAACCCACTCTTTACTTACTTCTAACTTGGATCATTACAATGGCCCTCACATTAATCTTCTTATTTCTACGCCTGAGAAGGGACAAGTAATGAAGGTAGGTCCCTTAACTCTTCTGGATCACAGATGTTCTCAGCTGTAAAATGGGAATGACTACAAAGTGACAGTGAGACACAAATTGTATCTATTTATATCTCTTGAAAATGGCAGTGCACTTGCATTTTAAAATGCTAATGCATAGTTACTTGCTAGATGCAGCCAATCATAAACAACTGCTTCCAGGAAAATCATTTTACTCACATGTTTTAGGTTCACAGGCTTCTTGTGCTCTGCTTGCATAAAAATAGCCTCCAGCCATGACACTAAAACCCAAAGTAAACTGACATGCTTCAAGCCTAGTCCATCGTGGGGATTGCAATGGCCTCCTATTTCCACTTTGTTCAATTGCAGCTATGTAATACAGCCATACAAGGCTAAAGCTGTTAATTTTCATTTTGTCACCTTCAGTAACTTCTTAAAGCCACATAGCTCTAGAGCTGCCTACAAATTAACCCCAAGTAAAATAAGTCACCCTTAAATGATTGAATCGCCTTCTTGGATCCATGTAATAACATCCATTGATTAATGCACCTGTAAGAACATGGGTAACACCGAAGTAATAAATGTCTCGAAAAGAAATAAATTTTTGCAAGTTCAGTTGCAGGAAACAATAGGATATGCTTTTAAAATTATTCATGACATTTAAAAACCATCACCACCTTTGTAATTTGTCACATTTAAATATTCTTCGTGAGAATGAGCACAAACATTAGCATGGTTTACAGCCTTCTAAAATTAACAATATTTTGCAGAAGAGTTTTGCTTTACAAGCCACCGACTCAACCCAACCTTTCCAGATCTCCCAACTTCTCCTTTTCCTTGCCTTTAGGTAGAAGAAATAATCCAAAATTTCTTAATGATAAATAGCAATGAGATATCTTAAACTTTTAATCATGGATTAGGCCTTTTTTTTTTTTTTTCTAAGTTAACATAGTTATATGCAAAGGGTTTAAAACAAAAGCAAGCTCTGCATTTTAGGAAAATTTTCCAGTTCTTAATAAAAGTAACACCTACACAGCACCATATGTCAGCCGGGTGATGGGGGGGGAGGGTGATGAATAATTCAGAATTGCCGCCAGAACCTTAACATCATAATGGTTTTCATACCGCTTGGTTATTTCTTGCTGGACTCACTTAACTGCCATAGTCCACGCTGCCGCAGAGCTTCATTCAGGAAGAAAATCTCTGCTGAGACCCTAAGCCTTAACAAATTGCCAAGGGATGAGGCTAGAGATGACTGGGGATCTCTGTATATTTAAATATTCAGGAATCAAACTTGATAAATATGGAGGGTAAGGCAGTAATTTAAGTAAAAGAAAAGGTTCCTATTTGCATCCCAGAGAGTTTGCTATGTCACTGGGATGTTAAATGAGAACCTTGGCTTTCAATATTGACGGATGAATCCTCTGACTCTTGAGGAAGAGTTATTATCCAGTCCGGGCTCTGTGTTACACAAGCCGTTCTGTGTTAGTTCTGGGGGCACTTGGCATAAGGACTCTCTGCCATTATCTGCAGCTTGAGAATGCACAGCTGGAATGGCAATGGGTTTGTTATTTGTAAAACATCCATGAATTTCACCACAGGCCTCCACCAACGTGGAAGCATCTGTGAGTCAAACTGTTCCCCAGCTGTTCATCCACTACCTGCAGGTTCTTGTAGCATCAAGTCCCTATTAATACTGCTGGTTACACTGCACCCCTGATGAGTTCCTCCAAAATCATTCCTCTTCTACTACAGTTTAATGCATGAAATCCCTCAAGATAAATCCCTTAAGATTCTTTAAAAAAAAAAAAAAATCATGTCTTTTTGGAATTACTGCCAGAGCTTCCGGAACGAGTCTCCCCATTTTCATCTGAGCCCCTTTTGTTTCCTAAGTTTCTGTAAAAGGTCTTCCCTTCCAGGCAGATACATCCTTGGTGTTTTTCCACACAAAGAATAGAGAAAATTTCCAAGAAAGCAAGATTCAAAAGCTAAATAGGAAAAAAAAAAATGCCAGAGTGAAGCTGTTTTACGTCTTATCTTCAAAAGCACAATTGCTTCAGGACCCCTTAACAAATAGCTTTTCTTATTAAGGCTCAGGAAATTTTAATTTCTTTAACAGTGACACACATATTTTAGGTTTTAATTAAAAGGTTTAGGGATAATAATTTGTATCATTGTACCACTGTACTTTTATTTAAAAACAAATTGCATTTATAAATCATTTGGTAAAGGGTGTTTAACAGCTTTACTTCAGGAAATGGAAAAGGGGTAGACTTTCATATTAAAAGCAAAACAATAACATATAATGTTTAAATTTGCAAAGAACATTTATTTTAACTTAAACACCAACTAATAACTATGGTAAATGAATGACCACGGGGTTTAACAATTCAACAAAGTCTTACAAATACTCATGAAGAACACGTGATGAGTTATTTGAAAATCCAGATACCTTTGATGATTTTATTTTGTTTCCTAGCTGCAAAGTTTCAATCGGATCGGGCTTACTACTGAAATGCAGGAGCCCTCCCAAGAGCAGCTCACCATCTCTTCCATGTCAACACCGGGAGATTTCTTGACATCAAATTGGGTATTCTCTCCAGTACTCATGTTTGTTTTTCTGTGAATTTACGTTTCTCTGGATCCAAAAACTATAGACTCAGTTTAATAAGAATATAGTCACAAGAGTATAAAAATCTAACGGTCGAAACCTGGTGTCTTATCAGTCATTAACAAAGCATTATCAACAGTTTCGTTTGCAAATGGATTTCTAGATTCGATTTTGATTTTCAAATTTCAGATATTGATCTTCGTTTTTAGATTTCTGAGATTACATTTGTACTCACAAGTGGACATGAATATAATAAGCTTTTTAGGATAAAATTCCTGGTCTATAGGCCATTTTCAAATGGGAAATCATTTATTTGACTCTGTACTGGAAGAAAGAAAATAATCAGACATCTCCTGCCTGCTGACATTAGAAGAAATACATCACCAGGTCCTAAGTAGAAGAATAATTGATAATATATATTGTGCATGCACGTGGCAAAGGACTGGCTCATCAGCTTCTGATCTGTGGCCTGGCTACCCACACTAAGTAATATTTCTCCAGAGGAAAAAAAGCACTCTCTTTTTCGATGTATTACCTCTCTCCGTATCATTGCTTGACATATCTCTTTCTCCAATCCAATTTCCACCCAAGCCCTTACTAGGTAGGTGTCCTTTAGCCACCTATTTATTAGTCACGGAGAATTTCATCATAATTCATGACACTTTGGCAACATTGTTCAAGCTCAAGACTGACATGTGACCATACACTAGGTCTTCCCTCTGCCTAGGACACTTTTTCATATATTTTATATTTTTATGGCCATGGCCACTTCTTATCATGCTAATTAATGTATCAGTAATGCCTTCCCTAATTGTCCAGTATATATTTTTCACCACCCATCGTTCCTGTATATAGTATGAATCACACACGTCCACAACTAACAGAAAACTTGGTCAAAGAGTAGCTTAAGTGAATTAAGCCTTTATTTTCCTCATGTGTGAGAAGAATGTAGGCAATTGTTGAAGTTAATTCCAGGCATTGTCCTGTCTTTCTCACATGGTCACAGCGTGGCCTCTCATTATCAGCCATCCATCGCTTCTGCTCTCCAGCCAAGAAGTAAATGGCAAAGGAAGGGAGACACACATGTATAAGGAGAGCAAAACTGTCCCAGAAATTTCAGAATTCTTCTTAAGTCTTCCTATTTGGAATGGTGTCATGACCACCATTAGCTGCAAAGGATGCCTAAACAGGTAAAATTCTGCCCCTTGGAACAAGAGTATTCTGTAGGCAACGAAGGGAGAGCAAATAAGCAACTAGCAGCATCTGTCAAACTTCCACACACATCTTGTGCTTTATTTTATTTCTTTGCTGCTCTCATTAACTGATTTATTTGGTTATTTATTTAAGTATCTAATGTCTCTCTTAATAGAAAATGAGCTCCAGGAGAGCAGAAGTTGTAACTGTCTTGTTCCCTGCTTCAGGCCCACTGTCTGGAAAACTCTCTGGCCCACAGAAAAAGTGTACAAATATTTTCTTAGTGAAAGAACATTGAATTAATGGAAGTTCGATTAAATAGTAACTTTGACGTGGGCAATCCAAATACTTCCTGCCTTAAATTGTCACAAAATGACTTTGCAATTTTCAGTTAATTGTGTCAAGGATTACTTAAAGTTTTGATCCAAAGACCTACCACATAGGGGACGCCTGAGTGGCTCAGTTGGTTAAGCATCTGACTCTTGATTTCAGCTCAGGTCATGATCTCAGAGTTGTCAGATGGAGCCCCCATGTCAGGCTCCAGTCAAGGCACAGAGTTGACTTGGGATTCTCTCTGTCTCTCTGTCTCTCTCTCTCTCTCTCCTTTCTCTCTCTCTCTCTCCCTCTGCCCCTCTCCCTGCTCACATGCTCTACCATTCTCTTTCATAAATAAATAAATAAATAAATAAATAAATAAATAAATAATAATAATGAATAAATAAAATCTTCAAAGAATTCCCATGTAGAATCAGACTACAAGGATTTCCTCAGTCATCACTTGGCTGGGATTTGAAAGAATTCTAATACTTGAAGTGCAACAGTATCTTTTTTTGTAGAGCTAATAATTCTAATCACATCACTGTCTTCTTCTTCCCACACCCCCGCCTCCCCGAAAACAAAAATGTAAGAGGCAACATAATTTTGGACAAGTACTATCTGCCAAAAACTCCACTGTATATCATATATATATAAATATTTCAAAAACTAGGAAAGTTATTTCCTTACTTAAGTTCTGTAATACTGTAAATGAATGGAAGATGGTTATTATTGGCTTCGTAAAGCCTCATAATTTAATTTCTAAAATATAGCATTTCATAAATGGCTATCTATTATATATATGCAAATTAAGACGAGGCTACCTCTTTAGTGGATTTAAAATGAAATAGGCATGTAAATTCCTGCTAAATATAGTGTGCCTATAAATAGTTTAGTTGGAAGGTGTTCACGTCCTTTTTAAAAGACTATCTTAAACAAATGTAGCTGGGGATTTAGTAGCTTTCTAGGAACAAGCACTTACAGGCAGAATGGGGAAGTTTCCGTACACATCTCCCATCATTTCTAACACCTGTCATCAAATGCCATCCTTCCCAGAAGTAGGCTGCTTGGAAAATAATTCCTTTTTCTATTTCCTAGACTTGGATATTGTTAGAAGCAGAGGAAAAATCATTCATTGTTCAACTCTTTTTGAGTCCATCAAAAAGTCTCAACTAGTATAAGTCTGTACCCAATTCTCACCACCTGGAAAGGAAATTTTGAGATCATAAAGATAGAAGTTCCTGTTGGTTCACCGGGAATTCTCCAGTAGTTTCATTACAGAAAAATCACCGAAAGCTGATGTAATCCCTTTTATGTCTCATTACTACACAATAATTACTGAAGGATGTTATTTTAAATTATCCAAGCAATTGCTTTTCCCATGAGACAACTCAGGAACTGAGATACTATCACTTCACTGAGTTACTCAGAATTACAGAATCACCTTAGGAGTCGTGTCAAAACTAAATCCGATTTTCCTGACTCCCAAGCCTGTGTTAGAACCATTCTTTCACCAGAGTCCCCGATATATTATTATCCTATAATGATTAAAGGATCATTAGCTCAGGGCATGAGGATATCATTAAAATACTCAGGAAGAAGCTGCTTGCCCACTGTTACACTGACTCCCTCAAACAGTTAAAAGAATGAAAAGTCCCACCCACAAGGTATTTTACAGACATCGGCTCATCCTAGAATCAGAAGTTCTTTAACTTTTATCTTTTAAAATAAATTTAACTTTGATTGTATGTCTGCATTTGTTTGTTGTTTGCTGAGGGATCCAGAGAATCATTGTAACCCCAGGTGCTCCATCCCTCTCCTGCTGATTTGTATGAATTTTCAAGAAAAGAATAACAGGAAAGTGAGAGCAATGATAAATACAATTGCAATTCCAGAGTTTCAAGCTGTTTTTTTTTTTTTTACTTTAGATTACATAATGTATCTCTTACTGAAGACTAAGTTTCTTTTAATAGTCAAAATCTTCTCCATAAATTATAAAATTTGGAATGTCTTAGATACCACAGCTAATAAAAAGTTGGCATGTAGATACATTCTTATATCATTAACTGTTCTTGCCATCAAAATGAATATCTGAACTCAACTTTAGTACCATTATTTAAATGACTCAGTTGCAACCATCTACATTCTTGAAGCAAATTTTATTTAGCGCTTATAGGAGTTTTATTCATGTGCTACTGATATTCTGATAGAGTTAACTTTTTTGCATATGACAAGATTAAAAATCAAGTTAGATGTGTTGGCCTTTTAAAAACAATTCTTCATAGTAATATTACTAAGAGTACAGAGCCTATAATAGCTGCCGGCTAATTTCAAAATACAAAGTTTATCCTAGAGTTTTAATTATAAATTCTACTTCTCTGAGATTGAGGAATATCCCAGAATATATATATATATATATATATATATGGAGAATGAGGGTGGGAGGAGGAAGGAAAAGAATGAGAGAGAAAGGAGAAAAGGAAGAAGGAGCAGGATGGGGACCAGAAGGAGGGAGAGCAGAAGGGGAACGTGGGGAGGAGGAGGAGGGAAGAAGGGAGGAAGAGGAGGGAGAGGAAGACTTGAGGAGATCACCAGGAAAAGCATCAGTGCCTCTTCCTGCTATGTTCTGTTTTGGCTAAAAGAAGGCTAATAAGCAAAGTACAAGTATGTAGTGTTAAAGACTTTAATTCCAAGGAACTTGGCGTATATCACATATAACATCTAACTCCCAGCAGGTCAAAGGCACAATTCTTTGCTCCTTCCCTCCCTCTGTCATATCCCTTTCTTTGTTTCTCTTGGTTTTCTCCTCTCTATTCTTCCCACATTTCTGTTTCTGATCAACTGCAATCTGCTCACGTGAAGCAGGATGTCATGCTGACTTAAGTCTTTCTGCTTCTTTATCTTTCAGGGAAAAAAAAAATCTACTCTATAGCTGAAATCCCAAATTACAGTAAAAAAACACACAAGGCGTCAGTGATTCAGATTTTGATCACCAATACAAAGTAGTAGGCTTTTTTTTGCCCTCTTTGAAGTGAAATGTTTATCTTATAGATAGATTGATAGTAGAACTGATAGTAATGAGAATACTTTACATCAGAGCATTTATAATTAAATTTGGTTCTAGAATTTGTAGGTGACATAGGAAGCATTTTTTTTTCTTGTTAAAAGTGTTGTAGTATTATAAACAAAAAAATTGTTTTTTTTTTATTACTGCATTCAGGTTTGGGAGAATATTAAAGAATGTTTATGTATCTACCTTTCAGAATAGAATTTTTTTCCTTTTGAAATGCTCTCAGGGCTACAACAGTCTCATATTTTTATTTTTTCTTATGATGTATTTCTAGTACATCTGCTGATTTTTAAGTATGTTAAGAGATTTTAATATTGCAAGAGATTGATGACTTATTCTTGAGGTAACTTTGTAGCTGCTTCTTTTTACTCAATATTTAAATCTGTTATCATTGTGTTAAGTCAGCCACCCAAAATGTTACCTGTTCATATGAATACAACTGATAATTTGTGTATATCTGAAAGGTGTATTCAGATTTATTTTATGTAGTATCTTTTCCGAACACAATTCACCCTTCATGTACAGACCACAATTGAAAGTCCTTCAACATTGTTCCCATCAAGACAAGGTAAGTAGAAGGAATAATCGCCCCTAAATCCGTGTGATTCTTCCCTTTAAATTTCGGGAAGAAATTGAATTTGCTTAAAAAGTTTTCTTTTGATACATCACAGCTACTGTTCTTCAACTTATGCCTTTAGTTTGCAGCATTGGAGGGAAGTGCCCACAAATATTCAGCTGCCTGAATAAAGGCAGACCAAATATACTTGAAGAAAGATGTTTTGATAATATGCCTTTCTGAAAGATGTTCTCATCAATTTATACTCCAGAATGAATCTATACCATTTAAACTAATTTCCAACATGTTTGGCACAAAGAATCTTCTGCTCAAATGTTGCTTCTCAATAAGCAATTACATTGTTGATGGAAATCAAGCTGCTGGGTTGTCTTTTACTCCTTTCACGGTTTTTGATCCTTATATGGAATCACACTCCATTTTGCAGGTATTGTTAGACAAAAACCATGAATATTAAGCCATTATTTTTCCATTAGCAAGTTTTCCCAAGGTGGGTTTTTATCATTTTAAGACATTTTGTTTTGTGTGTTACTCCCTTTTTGTCTAATCACCTCTAAAATTATGAACTCTACAAGAATAATACATGCTGAATAACAAAACAGCTTGAAATATTCATAACTAAGAAAGCAACTGTTAAATGTTCATAAACAAAGTTGTTTGGAGACTCCTTTATTAATTTTTAATTTATTTTCAGTCAATTCCTTATTACTTCCAAATTCCTGTAGGGGATTCTGTTAATTAGTCATGTGTAAAATATTCATTAAAACCAGCTTCCTATTTTCTTCTTTTATTGCAAATTTACATTTCTAATCTTATAACCAAAATAAATGCCATTGGGTAGAAGAACCACATTAATTTTGATCAGTCACTTAAAATAGAAGCTCATACAACAAAAGATATGGTAATATAAACTAAAAGTAGTACTGATTTTGTACTTTTATACCTTCGCACATTAGACACTGCAGAAACAACATGTACTTTATATAACTTAGTTAAAGATTCAAGGTTAATCCACAGTGACAAAGTTGATGTCAAATTAAATCGTTGGGTTGCAAAAGTTTTGCTAGACTAGTAAACTTCATGTTTACTTTATTTATTTGTTACTTTTAAAAAAAAATTTGAAGTCTATCTTTAATACAGGTTACTATTGTTTTGGATCCATACTCCAAGGAGCAAAGTAGGGTAGTCAACGGGACATTCGTGTGAGCTTAGCATTATTAATGTACCTATTGACTCCTTTTCCCATAAAGGTATTCATACAGATATCCTTAAAAGTAATATATGCTGGCTTAGTGAGAAATAAAGTTTCCTATGCCAGGGGTAGTACTAAAAGAGTGAAATTCTTGGTCTAGTTAAAAACTTTTGCTTTGCAGTACATCTTATACTGCTCTCCTGAAACACTTCCAGAGAGCCTGTGCAAACCGCATCTCTTCTCAAAGTCTATGCCCAAATTTTAATCCTTCATTCATGTAATTAAAATATGTAAAATACAACTCCATTTGGAAAGGCTGTTAAACTATGACTACTGTGACTATATAAACTGTGACTATTGGGGTACTTGGGTGGCTCTGTGTGATGTGCGAAACAAAGGCAGAAAAAAATTATTAAATTTCCTTACTACTTCAGCCGATTGACAAGTCCTTGAAACTGGCAGAGTGACATTCATGTTGATACTTTGCTAAGGGCAAAAGGCAATCTTAGCCCAACCTGCAGGATCCTGTAGGTCTACTTTAACATATAAAAATTCTTTGGGGAACTTCCTTTATCTCTACCCCCCAAAATACCTGTTTGCAATCACCCCCCCAAGGATATGACTCCCTACCAATATATACCTGAAGGGTCTCCTGACTCAGGTTTTATTAGGTGGTAATAAATGACTTTTCCCCAACAATAGCTAGCCCCCATCACGGTCCTGGAAACCTTGCTTCCAAGTTCCTTAGAGATTTACACTAACCCTAACCCCTCCCAACTTGGAAGTATTTATACATATATACATTTATACACAATGAGCCACTCCTCCTACAGCCAGCGCAACTCTTTCTGCCCACAGATCCTGTCCATTTAACAAAACCACCATTTTGCACCAAAGATGTCTCAAAATCTTTCTTGGCCATGGTCTTCTAACCATAACATCTTTCCTTAATCAAATGCGCGGAGTGTCTGACTCTTGATTTCTGCTCAAGTCATGATCCCAGGGTTGTGAGATCAAGCCCCACATCAGTATCCACACTCAAGGGAAGTCTGCTTGAAGATTCTCTTTCTCTGACCCTTCTCCCCCCACCCTCCAAAAATAAATAAATAAATCTTTAAGTAACTATTTATTGGGGAAAAATTTTTAAAAATAGATATTTTGAGAGAGAGGAAAGGAAATCACAGTCAAAGAAATGGAGTATTTTGTTTGTTTGCTCTTTGGCGGGGGAGAGGGGAGCGGCAGTAAATTTACTACCAAATTAAAGTCATGGTTAGTGACAGCACATTTACACCACATCAAGATTTAGCAATATTAATCAGAAGTCTCTCAGAGTTCTAACTTTGTCTTTGGACGCTTAGTCATGTGGAGGCAATAATGTAGGTAGCACAATTTATTCTTTGTTTTAAAGAGAATATACCAATTCATAACAAAAACTACTCATCAAGATGTCTAGGATGTATAGACCAATATTTTAAAAAGATCATTTTTTCATTTAATGAAAGGCCTAGCACAAGCCTGAATTTTTGGAAGACATAATAACAATATTAAAAGAAGCTTCTAAAAAAATAAAAAAATAAAATAAGCTTCTAAGTAATAGATAAAAATATGTACAGAAGTTTTTTTAATCATAGTAGCATATGGCCAATCATTAGAGATCACTTCCCAGGCTAATTTGAACCATCAGTCAATACTCCGTAGGGTTGCTTAGTCTCCTAAAAGTCAACCTATCTGATTATGACCTAGCCTGTATTGATTTCTTCATCTTGACCACAGGATATCATGTCAAGAAAGTTTTTCTATGGTGACATACACACATAAATGAATTGACTGGTCTTGTATTGTAATTTTTAAAAGCTAATTTAACATGCCTACTGGTAAAGAATTCCTGCTTGCCCCTTTTCAGTGTTCTCTTCTAAATGTTCACAAAACATGAACTCTCCAGCAATACTTCTCAGTATCAATGTACTTAGAGTTTTCTATATCTCCTTTTGACCATGAGGTCCTTTGTCCTCACTATTTTGCAACTCTCATTCTCCAAGAGTTTTCAAAGAATTATCAGGCACTCATGACTTTACACCTCCATTATTCTATTATTTTTTTAGGCTTGATCAATGTGATTTTTCAAAACCATGACCCCCTAACTTATGCAAAGTCCTTTGGAAAATCTCAAAGACTTCTCTATATCTTGTCTCTACAATGTCCTTTGATCATTATTGCATGCCTTCTGGGTTGAAAATCATCCTCCCCTTTTTAGATGGGAGAGTGGGGCATGGCTGAAGAAGCTCATGAGTGTCAATCCCCTCTTTTACAAATGAGGACCCTGACATCAAACACAGGTTGCTCACTGAACAGAGGGTCAGTGGGACCTGGGGTCATGGCTCATGTTCATTCTCCATGAAAAGAACTTCAAAGCAAAATGAGAATACTGTATATGAGTGTAGTATGAATAAAAAAACATACTCAACTCTGATTTGGGTTTAAGTTCCAGCTTAGCGCTTAAGCAAAGTTTTGAACATAGTTTCTTCATCTGAAAAAGGCAAAAAAATGCTTTGTTTATATACCGCTGCCATGAGATGTCTAATTGGGAAACAAAGCAGGAAAACCATAATGGAGTATACAAGCATAAGTTATTACAATTATGTAGTAAATTACACCATCTGTCCTTGTTCTTGCTCTACACTTTAACAAAAATTTTAACATAGTCTGCCCTAGCTGATTCTCAAAATGCTTTAAAAATGTCAGATCGTTTTTTATCTTCCTAGACTTTATTCCAGAGAAAAGACCATGAATTTTAGTATAACCCAACAGTAGTTTTTCCTGAACATACTTTTTGATGATCAGCATTTAAAGTTTTTAAAGTGTGTGCGTGCAAGTGCACACGCACGCACGCTTGTTCTACATGAGTAATCTGATGAGTTTAATTCCATCTAGGATTGGGATTGTAGCTCTTCCAAAGAACTAGTAACAACGCTTTCTCAGAACTGTAAGACTGATATGTTTCTGAAAATATCCTCAGCTGTGTCTGAAGAGACTATTAAATCCAAGCTGTGGCTCTTTTTTAGAAACATCTCCACAACAAGAGAGTTTCCTATTTAAGACACTGCCATATGCAACATTTTCTTGCTCACTCAGAGATTGTATTTAATCCCTATAAAAATATATTGTGTTGGTTTCTTTTGAAAATAACAAAACTTTGAGTAACAGTAGTGTGTTTTAATAAACAACACCTAAATTTTACACTACTCTAATAACGTTTTCTGTTTCATTCTTCAGTAGCGGACAGGAAGGAAGCTACGCATTATAACAGCAAAACAAAATAAAAGTATAGTCTATAACCTAGGTAAATGATAATTGAATTATTGTCATAAATATATCTGGTTCTTCCAACAGGTAAATATGAAACAATTCCTCATAAGTATTGTATCTGATTTTTGAAATGTCCACTATCTCAAATAGTTTTTTAAATGAAATTATTGGTAATCAAACTCATGTAAAAATATAGAAAGGGCAGTTTTTATACAAAAAATAGCTGTTTTTGTTTAAAGAATTAATTAAGCAATTATTTTATACATAGCCCCAAAACCTATTCACAGTTGGGCAAAGCAATTAACTATAATGTAATGTTATAAAGTTACACTGCTGGTATTTTGTCATAACAAATGATCTTATTTTTACTTCACTATGCAACAGAAAAGAGAAAATTATTTTCCACCATCATTTTGATCTCTAAAAACAACTTACGCTCAGAAAATCATGTGTAAAATGTAGACCCTGATAATAAATTTGGACACATTTTTATTCGCATTCAAAATCTCTTTAAGTTAAAATTCAGGTTGAAAGGGAAGGGATTTAGAAAGACTCAAAGATTAAGAATTCATCATTGTGGAATGACATTTCTTTTGACAACATAACTTGATTGCTACTCAAAACTAAATCATTTAGAATTCAAATGCTGTGAATATTTATTTAGTGTCATACCTGTCATTTGTTTGGCGCTTTCCCCCATGGAGAGAGAATTGTATATCTCTTATTATGTAGCCAAAACCATTTCTAGGAGCAAAAATTCAAATGCTGTGTACCTTAAAGAGGGCAGCAGAGTTTTTCAGTTGCTCTAATAAATCACAAGAACCAATATAATTCTCATAACAACACTCTACTTGCTGTAAAGCTAACACTTCATAAAACATCATTCAAATGCAACAGTAGAAAAATCTGCCCAGGCTATTTGATAGGATGATATTAGTATTAAATTGAATAAAAGGATAAAAGCATAAAGTGTCAAGTTCCCAGCCTTTTCCAAAATTAAGTTCCTGCAGGGTCAAACAGTATCTTCATTTTTATAATGTCATGTCTGTGCCAAACGTTTCTTTAGGAACTACCTACCCATAATGCTGACAGTAGGGTCCAACACAACATGATGGAATAGAGAGTAGGTAAGAGCTAAGAACAACTTCTGGTAAATTAAGTTAGACAAGACACTATTGGATTTTGGGGGGAATTACTAATATTTTAATCATATTACAGTGTACCTATAAAATAATATTTCAACATTTTAAATTAATTTGCTTAGAAATTCTCAGCTTCTATTTTTTTTATGTTGTTGGAGAGCAGTATATTTAACCTAAAAAAAAAAAATTTGCTGAATAAAAGATTTTTAGACAAAGCATTGACACTCTCCAAAATTTCTATCCTGTACTATTTTTGTGATGATTGGCTGAAGTCATAAATGTAAAGTACACTGCCAGATAGAGCTGTATATGAATATAATGGATTACTGTGCTGATGGTGATGATTAGTATGTTTTTGGCCAATTTAACCAGATACATTTTCACGCAGCCTTAACGCATTTTGGGGAGTAAAACCAACCCCCAAAGCCAAATAAAATGTCTAGATTTATCAGAGAATTGAATCTTAAGAGAAATCTGTTGATAATAATAAAATAATGAATTAATAAAGTTGATATCTCATAATAAAGTGAGTGAAGTAAATCAAGAATTTTAAGATCTAGTCACTCAACAAATCATGGAATCAGTTTCTCTTGATCTGTACAATATATGAATGGATTGGATTTTAGGTACCAAATTTCTACCCAGTAATAAATTTCCATATTAACTGTCAGAATCAGAAATTAATAATTTCATAACTTACTAATAATATAATAATCCAAATGGTAAATTGTACTTGTTCAGTGAAACATTACTTCATATCCACTACCTTAAATGATCCCCTTCGACCACCTTCCCCAACCAAAAAATAAGCAACGAGGAAGCCAGGACAGACTTTACTATCCCCATTTTACAGGTCAAAAAACTAATGCTAAATGTGTCATGGACGGAAACCTAAGATGCTCAACTGGGGCTAGAATCCAGATTTTTTCATCCCAAGAAAAAGAGTCTTTCAGGATTTTTATAAGCCATTTTCTCAAAAATGAAAGATAAATCATTGATCATAGAGTATTTTGATTTCCATTAAAAATAAAATTTCCCATAAGTTATAGAATAGATCGGAATGTTCAATATATAAAGATTAAAATGTTCTCTTCTGTATATTAATACATAAAAACAAGGAAACTAACCTTGCTTGTTTACTCTTCATTAAATATTTTTAGCAAATAGTGGGAAAATGTTTAAGTTTTTAGGTATTAGGCATTTGTCTTTAGTGGGTTATACTCGCATTTTAAATAGTATATCAAAACTGCAAAATACATATAATTATAATATTTAAAAGTATTCATTTTTCTCTGTGTTCAAATATGAGCAAATAAATCATATTCTAATTGCAAAACCTCTATCATTGATTAGAATCAAATTTAATCATATTCATATTTTATTATAAAGCCAATTCATTCACTTATAGAAAGGTATTCATGCTATTAATACTAATTGCCTTTAGATATATTAATATTTTCTTGATTTGATAAAAAGTAATCATTTGCTTGAAGATACTCTGTAAATAAATATTTTAGCAACTTGATCTATAGCTCTGTTCCTGAATTTCCATGTTCCACAGTATGTCTTCAGATTTGCTGCAGTTTATAAAATTTGAAATACAATGATAGAGATTGTGTACCATTTATATGTCAAAGACATTTAAACGCTAACTCTTGAAAATTTTCTTTCATCCCTAGTACTGATTTCCTGTGAAAAATAATATATTAGAATGAAATACAGGTAGCTGAGTGTGTACCACACATCTTTAATATACAGTGAAACCTATTCACTTCTCTCAATAACCTCAATTAGATAGGAAGGTTATGACAACTTGTAGATTTCCTATTTTTTTTTTTTTTGGCTGAGTGATAGGAAGTAACAGATTTTTTTTTTTAAGATTTTACTTACATATTCATGAGAGACAAAGAGAGAGAGAGAGAGAGAGAGAGAGAGAGAGGCAGAGACACAGGCAGAGGGAGAAGCAGGCTCCATGCAGGGACCCTGACATGGGACTCCATCCCAGGACCCCAGGATCATGCCCTGAACCAAAGGCAGATGCTCAATCACTGAGCCACCAGGCCTCCCAGAAGTAACAGCATTTAACTACCAAAGGTTATTAGCATATAGACTGAGGAAGGACTATGGTTTGCTAAAAATTAAATTTTTCTAGTACAACTTTAAAACTTACTCCTGGGTGGACTCCATTCCTTATTTGAGAAAAATGACATTGTCTTTTTAAGTCAGAGTATAATCAGCATATGTATTGCATATCTCCCTTTTTTATACACTTTATGAAAATGAAATATTACGATGAAGCTTTTGAGAGCATTATAATTTTCTAAGTTGCAAAGTGAACTGAAAGGAATGGAGGGAGGGAGACCTGCAAGGTGACAGGGGGGGAAATGGAAGCGGAGGGGAGAGGTAGGGAAGGAAAACAATCCTGATGCCCCCATAAGGAAACTTGGCCTCCACCGCCTGGTACTCCTGCACGTGAGCAGTTGGGCGGTTGGCAGAACCAAGAAGTGATTCACAGACCCTGCAGATTTCAGTCCTGCTCCCGGGAATGGGTTCTGGACCTCCTCAGGAGGAGGAGGAGGTGGAGGCCCTGAGGAGATGAAACTTGGCAGAAGCCAGGTGGAAACTCATTGCATCTGTTTTCATTTCATACTATCACGTATTTTTGATGACTAAATGGAAAAGAAAAAAAAATGAAATGCTACCATATGAATTTCTATTAAATATCGTTTTTGCTATCAGTTTTCACACCTGTTATTTGATGCGTTTCAGCCAATTGGTATAATTATATATTTTGCAAACTGTGTCACTCTCCGGAGCCTTATTTATTTTGCAATAAATCCAATTTATTAAAAATTTACTTAGACATTTTAATATATACCAAATATTTGTTTCCAATATATTTAAATATGTTTTGGTCTGAATCTATAAGCTATTGATAACATGTGGCTGTTTTTAAGTGAAAATGAGTCACTGTTTTCCATGATAATGTCATGACGGTTCTGCAGGCTCCTCAGAAATGTACAGGTCAGCTCATGCGCTCAGATTTGCATAAAATTTCAGGAGGTTTTGAGGTTCTCTGATATCTCTTTTTAAACCCTCCCAGAAAAAAAAATTAAAAAAAAATAAAAAAATAAATAAACCCTCCCAGGTTCTGAAGCTCCATCAAACCTCTATAGCCTATCAGTTGCCTCCAAAATTCGATCATTTGAGTCCACACATATCCATTGCATTTTTTTTTAGTATTCCCCCACAAGGGTATATTTATATATAATACTATGCAGGATTACTCTCTTAAATATAACATAAACATATATAAAATTGACTTTAAAAGACAAAACAAAGATGCAATGAATAATATTTTACTGTTTCTTTACTGATATGGCTTCACAGTACCTATATGCTTGGGAGTGATTAATAATTAATGATGGTATATTATGTAAAACTGGTGTTTCAAAAAGATTTATGTTTTCTTTTGTTTTTTGGCTAAATTTTTGTCAGATCTGATTAATTCCTGTTTTTTGCCTCCTAAAATGGCTTATAGTATGAATATCGACATCCCACTTTCAAAACCAGCAGTCTAGGTATTATAAAAACACATACATACATACATACATACATACATATATATTGTGTTATTACTATATACGTCATGAAGATGGCTCAGCAACCATTCAAACTTCTGACTGGATGGAAGTCATAGATAGTCTGGCCTAAGCAGAACTTCCTCAGTGGGATATTAAAACAAAAATACCCTTACGTGTATATTTCAGTAGACATATATTTTAATTTCTTTAGTCACAGTCAACCTTTAAATAATTTTAAATGCTTCCATCTTGACTTATTTAATATTTCCTAGGTCAAGTGTTATAAACGTGCACTTTACTGAAAATATTCAAGATGATTCCTGTACTCCTGTTTCTAAACTCACAAGATATCTTCTTTAGATCTTTGCCTTTGACTGTATCTGTTGATAAAAAGATTAAGAGAGAGTGTATTGTTAACAAAGACATCCTTTTTTTGAATTTCCCTGCCAAATATTTTTTAATATGCTGAGCAAAGTTTTCTTTTGAAAAAAAAAGGCCATTTTATACCATCCATTTCTCAATCATTTATTAAAAAATGTACTTGAATGCATATTTTTTTATGAGCTCTCTGCTAGGTACTGTAGATTCCTTTTTCAAAAGTTGATATCTGCTTCCTTCCTTTTTATACTCTCAGTCTGAAATTAATTGAATGAAGGGCACCACCCAAATTTCCTCTGACAGTTTTTTCCTACTGCAAATGCACTTTTCCTAAGTCTGTAGAAAATAAGTAGTGTTTATCAACCGCAAAGAATTACTGAACCGTATATAAATGGGCACTAAGAGTCAGTCCCCACCCTTGCAATCTGGTTCTAAAATAAATCCTGGAAATGGTGCTCATTTTATCAGGCAATATGAAAGTTGACATTTCTATAGTTAGTAAGCTTATTCTTTGGTGGTGATAGAAAAGAAAGACTGATCTAATCATTCCAGTATTCCAAATTACATCACAGATAGTGACTCTGAAAATGAAAACATACTTCATAGACCTACTCTGTATGGTTTATATTCTGTACTGTGACAAAGTATTTAAGGAGTGAAAATGACAGATGTGAGGTACATTAGCAAAATGAATAGTCACTTCTTCCCACCAGACCAAGCACTTTTATCACAGCAATTTATCAGGAACGAGATAGTGATTTAAGAGGAAACGTTTGAACCACAGTATATATTGCAAAGGAAGTTAGCAAGTTTGAAAATATGACTACAAAACTGGTAAGCATTTCATTACTGATTTTAATATTTTGAAATTAAACTATCACTTAAAAGATGAAGAAGTGAAAAAATACATAGTTATCAGAATATATCAGGTAAAAGGGAGGAAGGAAATTTAACTCTGATTCAGTCGGTAATGGCTTGCCTTTCTCACTTGCCTTGCATTTGTACGCTCACATTTTGGGGAAGCACTTGGCTGATTTTGTGGGAAGTACTGACTCTCCTCACTGCCTGTTGTCTGCTTCTGCTCAAGAATATTAGAAGTAAATACAAGTCTAAATTCAAGATCCAAACGCTTAAACAGCAGAGAATTTTCTACTCATTCTTTTTTGTTTCATTTCATTGTTCTTATCAATAGCAGTTGACATTCAGGAAGAGTTATTTTAAGGCTACATGTGTTCAAGAGAAGTCTAAAGATAAATATTGATAAAAAATTCTGAGAAATGACAAAATTCCAGAATAGAAACATGCTTTGGTCAAGGGGAAACATTCCATCCCTCAGCCTTTCACTCACTTCATTAGACATAAGTAACCTCCTTGGGTGGTGCAGAAATGAGAAACACACAGCCCAGGCTCTCAGAAGCTCACATTTTGTTGACAAGACCATTAATATTCAGTTTGAATACAGGTTAGACGTGGTATAATAAAAATATGCTTAACATGCCATGACAGAAACGTGAACTAAGTCCCCCAATGTGCGAGAAATCCTGAGAGAAGCCTGGCCAGGCCAGGCCAGTGATGCAGGATGGAAACGGTTCCCCAGAGTGGCATCCAGCCCCACCTCTGCCCAAGCTGGAAGCGATACTTCCATTCCTCGAACAGCATCACATTAGGAATGACTGCATGAAGCCATTCTAGACAACATTAAGGACGAATCTGTAGACAGCAGGGTACTAGAAAAGTTTAGGAAAAACACATAAATGGGCACAAAGGACAGGCATTTCCTCTTTCAGTCTACATGCTATGATGCTCAGAGTTGGTACAGTTCTATTACCCCCTCTAAGAAGGAATAGGAAAGAAAAGTTGGGGGCCAGTGGAGCTGCACACAGTCCAAAGCCTATTAAGTTACATTCGCATTTGCAAACAAAATAACTTTGACAGCTTCACTAAGTGGTCAAGAGAATCCCAGGGTCAATCCCTTGGTATAGATATATGTACCCTAGTTACCTCATCAAAGTCCAGGAGATAGAAATAGAACAGGCTTCTCAGAGTGAGAATCTATTCTTCACTGATCTAGTCCCATCCTTTCACCCTAAGTGATTCACTCCCTTGTGTCTTGATGCAAAAGCTTAAATAGCCTTGCATAGGCTCAGTTATTATTAACTAATGTAAAAATGAATGCATGATATGCACATACTGCGTGATGGAATAACGTGCCAAATGTAGAGAAGGGTAGTTGATGCTTGGGAGAGAAGCAAGGGACCTAGTCAAGGGTACAAATCAAAAGAATGGAAAGAGTGAAAGTAAAGTTAGAATAGAGACCCAGCTTGCCTATTTCACAGTTTTATCTGGCTTCGGTCCTAAATACAATCTTTGAGATAAATTTTATTTCATTCCAGAAGGATAGATTTTATATCTAAAATTACTTCTCTGTTTCCTCATTAGTCAAATCTATTATCAACAGACGGCCAGCTGGAAGAAATCCACAGTAGTATTTGCCGGTCTATTATGAAATAATGATTGCAAATTGCTCCCATTTATTGAAAATTGCTACATGCAAGAAGTGTGCTTGATATGTATTATCTCATTTAATGATCGTAGCGAAACTGAGGCTAATGCAGAACTATGAAGCTGATCTTTATGTTCCCCAATAAAACCAAGACTCAGTTACCCAAGGTCACAGAATTTGTAAGCAGCAAAAGTGAGATTCAAACTCACTTTTCTGAATACAAAACTCATGCTTTTAAACACTAGGTGTGGATGTATGACTCCTGGGAGGAAACACGCCGGCAATTAGCCAAGGAATGTGGCACCTCTTCGCTATGGAGGTCATTATTTCAGTATCGTATTTTTGAGTGTTGAAGTAATCTGTGATGGTGTTTTCTAAATTTTCTTATCATAAAATTTTATCAAATGTCCTTGTCAAGAAATGCTAACACTAAAAAAAAAAAGAAAGAAAGAAAAGAAAAAAAAAAGAAATGCTAACACTGCTTTGCTTAACTGAGTACAAACTAAGTATTTGCAATGATTAATAATGCATTTTCAAAAATACTTGAAAACACTCCTGTGACAACTGATTGATAATTTCCTTCCATTTTACACATTTATAAAGATGAGTATCTTTACAGTCATGTTAGGGTAGTAATTTTAACAGCCTCTCTTGAAATTTTATGGGAACCAATGAGTTAATATTCATAAAGCACATTGTAATTCTGAGTTTAAAGGTGCTTAATTTAAAAATATATGGACTCTAATAAAAAGGTCAGATGTGTAATTTATTGAACTAGAAGCAAGTTCTTCTTTATGTGTAATTAATCATGGGCCTTGTATTGACACGGACTGAAAAACAGTGTGGCTCATTGCAATTCAACCTCCCCAGAATAGTTAAATGAGAGAACAAATTGTTCAAGTAACACCAGCCTAAAGAATACAACGGAACCTAACATAAGCATAAATGTCATAATTGCCATCAATTAATATTCACTGGCTGCCTGCTGAGTGGATAGAACTATGATAAATGTTTTAAGAGTTTTAAAGAGAGGGAGAACATGATGGGTCAACGGCATAGGAAAAAATAAGTTGTAAGATATGATTTTAATAGTTCTAAAATATAGACCCTCTCTCTTTTGCAGCAAGCATTATTCACATGCAACTTCATCCTTTTGTTTAAATTTAATGAATTTTTATTCATTATTTTAAAGAAGAAATATTTGATACAGATGAAAAACCACGTGCAAACATATATAAGCTATAAAACATAAAATAGATACCACCGCGCATTATTGTCTATTCCTTCCATATATCTTATTTTTATCTCTTACCCAGAAATAAACACTATCCTGAGTTTTTTAGTATGATTCTCTTGATTTTTATAGTTTTAGCACTTTCCCTGCACAGAAAGTTAGTTTATATTTGGGAGGGAGCCATCAAAATGTCATCACACTAAGACTTAATAATTTGTTTCATTTTCTTGTTTCATTAATTCACTACTGAAAAATATTCCCTTAGGTGAGTAGACTTCAGTTTACTTATCAGTTCTCTTCCCTACAAACTACAAATTCAAGTAGTTTGTTTTTAGTATTTTAGTTTTTGTTTGTTTTTAGTATTACAAACTGAGTTTTAGTATTACAAACCGAGCTGCTATGTACATTTTTGTATCTGTCTCCCATGTCTTATGTGCAAGAGCTTCTCCAGTTATACATCAAGAATACAACTGCTAATGGGTAGATTTTGTTTTTCATAAGTGGATACACTAAAATATAAATTTCACTTGTTCTATATCCACACCAATACTTGATATTGTTAAGCTTCTTACTTGTTGCCAACCTATACGTATCCCAACAAAGTTGAGACAATTTTATTTTTGTTTTTTTTTAAACTCTCTTGAGATTCTGTTTCCAGTTTAATTGAATCTATAGATCATTTTTATGGAGAAGTGACAGGATTACATCACTCTATTTAAAATTTTTATAAGACTTAAAAATGTCATAATATTCTCCATATAGGTCTTCCAAATTATATTACACATTTTAGAATACATTGTTTTTTTTTGTTGATAGTGTAAAAAGATATTTTTAATTGGAGCAAAATGTAATCAATTTTTATATATTGATCTTGTATCTAGTCACTTTGTCAATCTTATCATTTCTACTAATACATTTGCTATAAAACAATAAGTATATAATTGCAACTTTGTTAATTCTTTTTAATCCTAATACATTGTATTTCCTTTTCTTACTCTGTTAGCTAGGCTTTCAGTATAATGTTTTGAAGAAGTGAAAATAAGTCATTTTAATCTGTTTTTTCTGATTTTAAAGCAAAGATTCCTAATGTTTCCCAAAATAATGATATCTGCTATAATCTAAACATTTTTTCTATTATATATTTTCTTTAAAAAATCAAGAATGAGTATTGAATTTTAAGAAATAGTCTTTTTCTATATCTATAGAGGGCACTGTGTAATTTTTTCCTCCTCTAGCCAGCAAATTTGGTGAATTTACTTGAAGATAATCTGAAGTTTTACTCTTGGGCTAACCTCAAACTGGTCTTTTTTTATACATTGGTGTATCAGACTGTTATTTTTTTTGGCATTAGCCTCATTTAGTTTTGGTTCCAATGTTATATAGAGCTTATAGACTAGGCTGCCTCTTTACTCTTATTCTCTAAATATTTGCATAAGATTAATTAAAATGATATGTTCCTTGGAAATTTGATAAAACTCATCTACAAAATTCTCCAAAATTCTCCAAAATTATCGCATCAACATTATTTTGCTCCAGAGGTTGCATCCACTAGAATTCTCTGTCCATGAGAAGTCCTGCATTTTATATCTTTTGCCTTGCACTGGCAGGTTTTAGTCTTTCCCTTTTTCCAATTTCAAAAGTTCTGAGAAAGGTCTTTAATTGGATCACGTTACCCTCCACTCAACTATGGTTAGGATGACAGGACCTATAGAAACATGACTGCTCCCATTCTCACATAGAAAATGGCCAAAGTTCTGGGTAGACAGAGGCATTGAACTAGGAAAAATATCTGAATAACAGGAAAAATGCCAGACTCAGAAGAAATATTTTCCTTTTACAAATGGAACTCTGTGTGTAGTAAAGAATTTTCTTTGCTCAAAGAGAAGTCTGACCTTTGCCCTTGATTCCAGGGAGATAATCCCTAAGATCTTAGACATTCTTGCCTGATAAAAGTATATATATATATATATGAAAGCTTGAGCCACATCAAATAGTCTATGTTAACAATATGATGTATGGTAGGGACTTCGGGTTATGCAGT
Organism: Vulpes vulpes; assembly: GCF_048418805.1. NCBI lineage: Eukaryota > Metazoa > Chordata > Mammalia > Carnivora > Canidae > Vulpes > Vulpes vulpes. Next base: position 142,906,155 of record NC_132782.1, read on the forward strand.
ATCAACTTGACAACCAAAAAACTGGAGAGTAAATTCAGTCACATAGGCAGCCAACCATCCCTATGTGACCAAACACCAATAAATCCTTTGGACACTCAGGCTTATGTGAACTTTCCTATTTGCCAATACTCTGCATATTTTCATACCATTGCTAGGAGGAGTTAACACTATCCCTGACTTCTTTGGGAGAGGACAACTAGAAGCTTCACGTAGAAAACTCTCCTGGACTCAGGTTCACATGTCTCTTCCCTCTGGCTGATTCTAATCTGTGTCCTTTATAAACTATAACTGTGAATTTAACAGCTTTCAGTGAATTCTGTGAATCCTTTTAGTAAATTATCAAACCTGAGGGTGATCTAGGGAACCCCTGAAGTCTGCAGGTGATGTCAGAAATGAGAGTGGTCTTGTGGACTGTTTCATAACTTTGTTAATGGCAAAAAATGTGTCTGCCTGATGCCCTGTTCTATTAGGTGAAGTGTCCTCTCAGAAAATGCCTTGGTCCCTAATACAAAGAAATTTGTAGCAGGAAGCCCTGGCAAAGCCACTAACATACTCAATTTTCTACATTGCATCTGATCCATGCTTCTATATATGTAAATCGGTACACATATTTTATATCTATGTATGTGAACCTGTATACATCTACACATACATATCAATATAATTGCTTGTTTCATGATCTCTCCTCCTAGACTGTGAACTCCAGAAAGCAATGATCTTGTCTCTTTTAATCATTCACAGAGTCTTTATTCATTTACTATTCAAATTTAATGGATTTAGTGATTCATTAATTGATTTAACCATTCTATGAATATTTATTGAGTGTTGGTTATATACCAGGTACTGTTCCACATGCAGTGGGTCCAACAGTAAAGAGTCCCAATTTAGGATGTAGAAAAGAGGGATAAATTTAGGGGTGTGGTTCAGTAGTCAGGAAGGGTCTCATTTATAAGGTGTTGTTTCAGCATTAGCCTGAAGGGCATAAGCAATATATCAGTGCTGAGAGATCGACAAAGCCATGTGAAAACTAGGAGGAAAACATTTTCAAGTGCGGGGCTTGTCAGAATAAGTTCCCAAATGAGGCCAGTGTTTTAAGAGTTGACTGGTAGAGAGGGAGAGAGAAATTATAGAAGGTAATGTTAGGTAAAAATGAGTACAGATCATATAAAGCCCTATGTGTCAGTGGAAGAACTTTGGCTTCGATTCTGAATGAACATAGATTGTCATTTGATGGTTTTGAGCAGAGGAATGTCATTATTGAAGTAACATTTTTAAAAAATCATTCTGGCTCCTCTTGAGTACTTATTATGTGAAGGCCAAAGATGAGAATAGAAAGTCCAATTAAGAAACTTATGGAGAAATCCAGGAGAGATATGATGGTGGCTTGGACCATGGTCAAGGTGGTGGTGGCTTTGAGAAGTAAAATGATTCTAGATGGATTCTGAAGGTAGAGCTCACAGAATTTACTGATAAGTTAGATGTTGGGTGAGAGAGAGAAGAGTCAAAGATGATCCCGAGGCTTGTCTCGAGTAACAATTAGGATGGAATTATCCTTAACTCAAGTGTAGAAGTAGACACAGTTTCAGATTTGTTCTCTTTGAGAAGTAGAGGAGGAAAAGAGAGGAAGTTTAGACATTTCAATGGTGTATCTAAGACAGTAGTAGTTCTAGGTGCTGGTGATACAGTTTAAATATGGCAAGAATAAACAACAAGGACATGAGCTTCATCAAGCTTCAACTGGTTTACTGTTACATCATCATTACCTTGCATAGTGCATTGCTATTAGGTGCTCAGTAAATATTCAAGACATGAAGGAACAAGTGTTTTACTATGAACATCTAAAACCTGCCATGATTTTGCCTCTATGGGAGTTGTGCAGCAATCACATTGAAGGATAGGGCCAGGAACTTCCTCAGAATGCAAATCCAGATATACTCAGTTCTGACCTCTATCCACTAAGCAACTTGCTTCCTGTAACATGTTTGATTTTGAACAGTAATATTCTTGTGAGTCAGCTAGGATGTTAGCCAGAAGGCAGACCTCCCAGTAAGTAAGCGAGTTAAGTTGAGCATAATTTAATCTAATAGAATACCAGGTGATTTTTGTGTAGAAACAACTCTAATTTTTCCATAATTGATATTCATGTTTTTCTGACAAAAACTGGCCAAGGTCTTTGGCTACTTCTGAAGACCACTTCTGGAAAGAGGAAGTTTGTTTTCCTGTTGCTTTGACAGGAAGAAGCAGATCTACTTCACCAAAATGCAATACCCAATTAGTAGGGCACAAGCTAAAAATGATGGCTAAGCTAGTATACGGTGCTCGTTAAGGTTACGTATTTATATACACAAAAGTATGTGCGTGTTTACATATGTGTCTCTACATACTCAGTTTGCAGTGCTAAACAAATCTCTTAAGGGTTGCTGGCAAACCACTTTCACAACACTGATATGGCAGGTGTAACCGCGGGCCATCAGATGAGATCCAGAACCCACCACGCACCAGTTGATGGCACTGAACACATTCTAGTCTTGCTAAGCCTCAGATCTTTATTTCTAAAATGGTAATGCACGTTTAGCTTATGGAGTTATCTCAAACTTTACATGAATTTTTATGCACTAGATGCTTTAAAGTGGTTGGTGCATAAAAACATTTACTACATGGTACTTATTATTGTTAATAAGATTGTGTATGTAATTTTGTATCTTTCTGTTCTGTTTTTTTACTCTTTACTAATTATGCCATATTAATTCTCCATGTGGTTGAATAGTATTCATAGGTAATATTTAAAATGCTGTTTGCAATATCCCTGGTGTTCAGTTCTTTTGGCATTCAAGGCTGTTTTTAAAAATTAATACACTGGTCTTTTTTTTTTTTTTTTTACATTATGTCATCACACTGGCATCTTAAAAATCTGAAATCTGTATCATTATTTTATTCAGATGAAAATCACTGACTCTATGATATGGTTAATGTGAAAGACAAATCAATTACTAATCTATAAGCGTAGTTGGTTCTGTGCCAGTGGATCTAAATAGGCACAGAACTATTTTTTTGGGGGGGTGTTTCTATTTTTAATTTTTTGAGGAAGCTCCATAGGGTTTTCCACAGAGGCCGCACCAGTGGCATTCCCCCCAACAGGGCACGAGGGGTCCTAACCCTCTACAGTTCTCGCCAATGCTTGTTCCCACAGGTCCTCTAGTCATTCCCGCAGGTGTAAGGTGATAGCTCCCTCTGGTTTTGATGCTCATTTTCCTGATGATTAGGGATGTTGAGCACTTTTTCAGGCGTCTGGTGGCCATCTGTAGGTCTTCTTTGGAAAAGGTTTATTCAGGTCCTCTCTGTCCATCTTAAGGAAAAAAATAATTTTGGGGTTTGAATAATATATGATTTAATATCCATATATGTGAAGAAATTATATCATTTGCAAGTGCCTTCTCCCATTCGGTAGGCTGCCTTTTCAAGTTTTTTGATGGTTTCCTTTGTTGTGCATAAACTTTCTATTTTGGTATCGTCCCAGGAGTTGATTTTTGTTTTAGCTCTCTTGCCCAAGGTTTATGTAGAAAAATGTTACTATGGCTGACATCAAGAAGATTTTGCAACTCTTTTTCAAGAACAATTCTTAGTCTACTTCAAAGACATTGCAAATAAATGGAATACAAACATAACAGTATTGAAATTGTTATACAGTTAAGCATGCCTCAAAATTTCAATTTATTCATGATAAAATTTATAAAACGACAAATTAGGAAACTGTTCATTATCCCCAAAACAAAATATACAGCTTGCCATCTATAAAAAGTTTGTAGTGTAGGAAAAAAAACTCTAAAATATTATTTTAAATGATCTTCTTAAAGCAGTCAACTAAGGGTTGTATTACTTGAAGATGAAAGAGTTAGAATAAAATTCTTAAAGCTGTCAACTAAGGGTTGTATTGTTTGAAGATAAAAGATTTAGAATAAAATTTGGACTTACTTTATAGCCTGTCTCTGCATCATTCTCTTGACTTGTGTAGAGTCAGAATAAGCTTCTTCAGCATCAGGGAACAATCTGCACAAAAATATACTCATGAGTTAACATTGACAGTATTGACACGCTTTTAAAATATTGCTTTTAAAGAGACATCAAATATTTTGCTTTCGATATTTTATAATCAATTCTTTTTACTTTATATTCTTTTTGGCTCACTGAAAATACTTTATTATGTTAATAAATATTTGAATAGAAAGTATAAATTTACAATTCTGCTCCATGACTTATAATATAGTTATAATTTATTGTACTTGAAATGTATCATGTATTTAGTCTCATTTTATTTTATGAATTCAAAACTGTTTTTTAATAAATGATTGGGACTTATCTCAGCATCTTGAAATTAACCAAAAAAATACCAAAATATCTATTTTGCTCTACTATTACTATCACTAATTTTATATGACCGTATATGAACATAACAATGACCAGTCGTGGCATGGTTTCTTTAATTATTTCCTTTCTGTTGAGTTTTTAAATTATTTCCAATATTTGAATGCTACCGTCAAATACTTTAGTGCATAAAACTTGTCAACATCTAAGGGTGTTTCTTTCTTTCTTTTTTTTTTTTTTTGTTGTATACATGAAGAATGGGAACTGCTTAGTCAAAAAGAGAATAATTTGAAGGCTGTTGATAAACACTAAGAAATTGCTCTCCAAATCAGTTTGTTTGTTTTTGTTTTGTTTGTTTGTTTAACTAATTAACAATTGCAGAGAATTTGCAGGAGTAGGCCACCTGTGTCAAGGCATTCTAGGCATTGTTGCTATAACAATGTTCCCATAATAGACTTTCATAGTGGGCAGCAATGAGTAAGCCTAGGATAGGACTAAAAATTACTTATCTATAGCTGCACTAGTCAAGGTTTGCCCCTGAGGGAACTTACTGCCTAACGTGGTGCATTCTACATTAAAACAACACAGAGGCAAACCACATAAGAATCAAAATAGAGAAATAAGGTCAAGGGGACATAGAGAATGAGGAAATTAAATTCTGTTAACAATCAGAAAGCGCACAGGAAACGGTGGCCCTCGTTACACATGTGCACTCATAATGTGGAAAGACTTTTAGATTATTCTTACTTTGTTCCTTATTAGACCTTTAGATTGAGTCTCTATTTTGTTTCTAACTGAAAAATGTACTTCAAATTTTTCTTCATGTTCTCCCCCAAATTTATTTTTTGATCAATCATATCAATATCAACACATTTCTAAGATATTATGAATTGTAAAATAAAAGATCATGCGAAATCAATGTTGATATATAGCAAAAGACAATGTGCTTGATAAAAACTGCAAAGAGACTTCTTGTAAAGATTTAAATGTTATCTTTTTTTTTTTTTTTGCTTTTCTATGAAAAACCAGTAAGCTAACATTATCTAATAATTGCATTTGAGAGGAAAACCAGAACTGACAATTTTACTGATAAAGCTATTATTTCTAAGTATTTCACTTAAGATGTCAACTACTTAGAAACCAAAAGTCTTTATCAATAAGCCACATTTGCTTCACTCAAAGCTGAGGATTGTGTTACAAAAACACTGTGTGATAGTTATAAATTAATAAAAATTCCCATTATCACTTACAGCATGCTGGGATGCTTTTTTCATGTTACTCTGATAAATAACATCTTATTTTTTAATGACTGTCTTCATAATCTATAAAAGGCACCGTGTCAGCTCTCTAGAAATGTTTCAGCAACCCTCTGATTGAACAAAATCCTTATGGATTTCTTTGAAATCTTGAAGGTTTGTCATTATTTTTAATAGACTAAGCGGAACACTCAAAGGATAAAGTCACAAACAGTTAAATCAGTTGGATCTGGACTTGCTACACTGAGGGACGTTCATGTACCATTCACGTTTTAATCAAGGAGGATCTCTTTAATTTAATTTACAATTTGCCAACATGCTCTAAGAATTAGGATGAAGAGAGATATAACAGTGAAGTGAAAATCCCATAATAAATATTGAGAAAACACTTATTTTCCCTATCTGTTTCAATTTCTGGACTCAACAAATTGGTGAAAAAAATAATATGAAAATAAAGATTCTAATTTTGAGTATTTCTGTTGTACTTCGGTATGAAAAGAAGTACTTTTAAAGTTGCTATATTTGTGTCAATACAAACATATATACACAGGTACATATACGTGTGTATACGTATGTATACCAGACATTAGAGAATTAAATACACATATACACACATACACATATTCATATGTGTATTTAATTCTCTAACTTCTGGTTCAGGGCCCCCTGTCTTATCCTAAATGTTACTTCCTGCCAGAACCTCTGACTTCCTTTGCTGACAGTCTCTGATCATCACCAACGAAGAGTCAAAAACAAATTAGGGGGAGGCCCACCATTATGTTGGTGCAAAGAATACACTTGCAGACTGCCCTGGTAGCCCTGACTTCGTCCTGGTGTATCAAAACTGTCCTCATCTCCAGCTCTCTCAAATCCATCATCGATAGTTTTGAAAACATTATCAATTGGGATTACATCTATTTTTACTTAAGAGTAAATCCCAAAACAACACTGGCTCACATAAGAGAGGAGGTTATTTTTCTCACACTAAGGACTAGGAGTAGCCAATTTTGCCAGTTCTGGAGGTAGCTTTGGCTCCACAGTCCTCAGGGATGACTCTGGTTCACCACTCTACCATCACCAGGCTGCAGCTCTTTCTCCTAGCCCAAGATAACTGCTAGAGTTCTGATTTTGACCACAGGATTAAGCAACAGGATAGAAGTGAGGAGGAAAAAATTAGTCTATTTAAAGAAGGTTTCTAAAAGCAAAATCCAAAGCTGTGCTGATACTTCAATAGTCAGAACTTAGTCTCAGCAGCCTCAGTTGCAAAAGAACTTAAGAAACGCAATTTTTATTTTGGTGGTCCAAGTTCACAGCCTCAAGTACAGGGTACCATTGTTGGGAAAGATGGAAAAAAAATATATCTGTTAGGGAAGCAACCAGCAATCCCTGCCACACCCTCATGACAGTCTACAATCTTCGTACAACTACTGACAATTGTTTCTTTGGATTAAGTGTTTGCTTTATCCTTGCTTGACTGAAGCATTATTGAAGTCAATAACATGTCATGTCAAGTTTTGTGCTATGAAAATCAGGACTGCCTAAAAGTTAACCTGAGAATTCATTTTGGGTTGCCTAGCAAGAGATCTTAAATTAGAGATTCTCTTTCTCCCATCAGAAGGCGATTTTCTTTCCCACGCCAGCCGCCAATAGGAGGAGTTAACAACCTCTGAAAACCCCTACAGTCTCTGATGTTAGCTAGTTATTACCTAAATTCAGGTTACTTGGCTCCCAGGAGTCTGCTACCCTCTGAAAAAGCTACTTTCTTAGGGTTACTTATAAGAGGGGAGAACAAAGGTCCAAGTCTGCTTTACTAGAATCCAAACTCCCACGGTGTGTCCTGCAAAGCACCTATCTAGGTAAATTCACAAGCCCATGTTTGACAATAAACAAGATGGCATACATCCTCTCCATGAGGAGAGAGCTACTGGTCCAGGCCCCTCCTCTGTACATGAAGTACAAATGTGCCTTCCAGTGGAGAGGGCCCTGTTTTCCTTGGTGGGATGAGTAGGACAACGATTCTGTCAGTCATAGAGGAAGAAATTATCAGTTAATTTGTTTGACAGGAAGTCTGAATTTTGATATCAGATGTTGACAAGAGTTGTCTGGGCAAGTACCTGGGTACCTTGTGGCCCTGTGGGAAGCCAGGTTAGATACTGATGAAGATAGTAGAGGGGAATCTTCAAGTCCCAGCTTGTTCATTGTCCAGGAAACCCAGAATTAGCCTGTAGGATGATTTAGGAATATTTCTTCTTCTCACGGTATAATTTTGAATCTCCAGGGTCACAGAGAATATGATAAAAACAAGCACTTGGTAATGTTGCCTGGAGAATTAATGAATGAATAGAGGATATCTAGTGTTATACATGAAAATGACATTGAGAAATACATTAATATCTAAATTATTTGTTATTTTCATTAAATAAGGGGAAAGTCACCTTTATGTAGATACTGCTCACCTGTCACTTATGTGTTTTCTCAAGAAAGGTCTAAGCTTTCTATGATGCTACCAAGGGACCTACGGGAGTAACGCAAAGAACTTTTGTCTTAGGAATTGCTCAACATAATGGAACAAGCTTCCATTCTGTTATTTTTAACTTCCTGTTTCTTTCAATCTGATTCCAATCAACTAATTAGAATAGTTTCTTTTAGTCATAAAAGAAAAAAATATATTTATTATAAAACAATATCTCTCAGAATTAGAGAGACAAATAGGTCATTGCAGCCAGTTTGAAGACACATGAAAAAGAGGAAAACCAGGCATGGCCCCCCTGTTCTGATGTGAAGATCAGGCCAAGAAGACAAAGCAATGCCTTTGGCTTTAGGAGATAAAGAGGCTTGATATCCCTTGGGCATATGAAGCCACTGGAAGCCAATAAGGGTGGAACTGTGATAAATATGAACCAGAGCACCGTTCTCCAGATACAGCAGGGCACTTCCAAAATATATCCTACTCTTTAGTTCCTGGTATCGTAGTTCTTTATTGGACACATTACATGGACTATTGCTTTCGTTGGGTAATATTTGGAGATGATTCGGTGCTAGAGTGATATGACATTCTCGTAACAGATTACTGAGTTGAGAGATAATATACATTAAAAGTTACATCTGGGCAAGTTATTTTACCATAGCTACATTTCCTCAGTGCTTGTAGCACTCAGCATTAACCAGGAAGCTAGGTTTTAAAGATTCTGATAAGAATAGATTATTTTGACCCGATGTCTCTCAGTAAATTTTTTGCACAAAGTATCGCACTTTAAATTCAAGGATAACTCTTTGTTAGGCTCAAGCATTTTATGATGACAGAGCTGTAAAATTAATCCATTTTGTTGACAGCCTTATAAGTCCTTTAGGAAAAAATAAAACAAAAAGCAAAAGCCATTCTATTGGCAAGGATAGTAGGGAAATGGAACAAAATTAGTATATTTGCAGGACAACCTCTAAGACCATAATCATATGGTTCCTCTCAAATGCTATAGTAATGGACCACTGAACAATGTAAACAAGACATATCACTTAAAAATTGTACACATCAACCTTAACAATCTTAGAACTGAAAGTATAAACAATGCATATTAATTTCAGCCTTCAAAAACTAAAAGAAAGCAGTCAACAGAGGATTCACAATTTTAAAGTGATATGCATTATATAAAGTTTTCAAAGTACTTTCTTATAAGTACAAATAAAACTTTATTCTCACAAATATGAGGGGACTGAGGGACATACTTAGAAGATACATTGCTAATGATAAAATACTAAAATAATTAAATATAAAATGAAGAATAATTATAAAAAAGAAATCTGGTCAATAGTAGAAAATAATGTAATAGAAATAAAATAAAAACTACTTAAGACAGTGTTGATTATGTACCTTTTCTTTTTTAAGAGAGGAAGTGCCTACATAAAGGAAAATGGTAACTACTTACATTGGAACCTTATTTTTATCTTCTGATCTAATTAGACAAAATGAGAAAACACATTAAAATAAAATCCCAACTTCAAGATTAAAGGGTCAATTATGTTGATAATAATTTAACTGCAACTTCTATCTTTCACAGCCAAGCAATTTCACACCTAAACAATGTTATTACAATTATACTTTAGAGTTCTTTTCATTTACAATTTTCATTGTAAATATATATATTTATATAAGGAAAGTTACTTATAGATAACCTGAATATCTCCTAATGAAAAACACCCCTCTTCATTTATCCAGTGTTCTGGGCTCAGTAACTACCTTTGTCACAAAAATAAGATAATGTGAAAATTTTCTGCATATCATTATTCTTCATGCCTTAGCTAACTTTGTTTACATTTCACAAACAAGATTCACTTTCAAAAGACATTATTTCAGATAATTATTTTTTAGATTTTATTTATTCATTCATGAGAGACACAGAGAGAGGCAGAGACACAGGCAGAGGGAGAAGCAGGCTCCATGCAGGGAGCCTGATGTGGGACTCGATCCCAGGACCCCAGGATCATGCCCTAAGCCAAAGGCAGACACTCAAATGCTGAACCACCCAGGTGTCCCACGAGAAGTTAATTCATAGAAAGGAATGTTTAGGGCACCTGGGTGGCTGAGTAGGTTAAGCTTCAGCCTTCAGCTCAGGTCATGATCCCAGAATCCTAAGATGGAGCCCAGGGCTTCTTGCTCAGCCAGAAGTCTTCTTCTCTCTCTCTCCCTCTGTCCCTCCTCCTGCTCATGCTCTCTCTCTCTCTTCTTTCCTCTCTCTCTCAAATAAATAAATAATCTTAAAAAGAGAAATATGTTTAGAATTACCACCAAAACCAATCATCATTCTAGATTTTCATCATTTTCTTATAAGTCACTGGGTAAAACAGCTGTGTCTATGAAATTTCATATGACAAAGAAATCTATTTTTATTATTCAAAAATCTGATTATGTTATTAGAAAGAGTTGTGGTAGTATTTGGCTTAATTAAATTTAGAAAATTAACAACTCTTTAAGTATTTGGGGGTGTCTGGCTGGCTCAGTCCATAAATCTTGCAATTTTTGATCTCAGGGTTGGAAGTTTGAGTTCCAGATTGGATGTAGAGATTACTTAAAACAATAAAGTCTTTAGAAAAGTAAAGAATTTGGGAAGAGAAAGTAGTGCAACTGGTTTGTGAATAATTTTTAAGATACATATAAGAACCAAACACTATTTCTTAGCTCTTGTTAAACAATGTTAATTCATAAGTTGTGTATCAATGATACCTTTTTGTCATCATGACTCTAAGGGGAATAAATGATTACCTCTAAATTTGCCTAATTATTTCTGTTTAGGCAAAATTATATTAGCAATTGGTTGAAGATAGTATTATTCATATTCACTTATGGTTACAGACAGAAAAAAATGGTGAAAACTCATGACCTGCTCTGCACCTTTAATAAAAAAGTTCTAAAAATGACATAAATTCAAATAATTATAAGCTAGTGAATTTTATTTAGAGTTTGAAATAGCTCTCTATTTTTAAGCCAATCCTTTCTCATAGAAGGCTATTAATAAAACAGATTATAATAAGAAAATTAAATCTTGTCTGAGATTAAAGATTTGTGACAAAGTAGAAAGTAAAGAGTAAGAATAAAAAGATAATTCTCAAAGTGGTAGGAAGTTAATAATGATGTTCCCCGGAGATTTGAACAAGAGACTTGTATCTTCAATATGCGTATTAATAATAATGGATGATCATGAATAACAAGCAGCTAAAATATGCTGACAGTACATAATTACAATATTTAATTTTCCTAAAAAAATTTGAGCCATTGTGGAGAATTGTAAAAAGGCATAATAAACTAGTGATTGAAGAACATAAAGTATGTGAAGTATGATACATTACATGCCTAAAGAAATAATTTAAATTACTTACACATCCTGATGGATTCTGTAACTTCTTAGGATCTTAATTTGAACAACCCAGTGAAGAAGAGCGATCAACTATGATTAAATCAATACTACAACATGTTAAAAGCATAGCTAAAAAGTGTAGCAATGTTAAATAGAAGATGATTTTAGCATGGTTTCTACTTTAGAAGTGCCACCCTTTTTAAAAAAATATAGTGTCAGTTTAATATTTTTGTAACATGGAAAAGGTCCAAAGGAAAATTTATTAAAAAATATTTAGAGGTCAGTTATAAGGCAAACAATTAGTATAATACACATGCTTTCTTTTTTTTTTAATGTATCAATGCCTTGCTCAAAAATATCAGTTCCAAAGTGTTGGAGGTAATTTATAAATTTATAAATCTTTAATAATAGGAATTATAGGAGAGAAAGAATCATAAAAAAAACACCAGGGACATTTGCAAATATTAAACAGAATAATTGAAGGATTTAGTGAGTTTTCTGAAGGTCACAAAACAATCGAATGACCAGGCTGAGATCTCCTCCCTTCTAGTCAACGTTGAAAATTACCAGATGCTCTTTGCATCCTCTTCCACTAAAAAAATTAGTAGCATAAAGCCAGTCAAGCGTTGCTATTCATAGCTTTAGAAACTCAATTTTTAAATCGTTCTTTTAAACTCTAACTTGTGTTTTCTAATTACGGGGTTAAGTTATTAAAAATGCCTACATGGAAATGCACATTAAACCATTAAAATAAAAAAAACACAAAAGCAAAAACAAAAATAATAAAATAAACCATTAAAATTATTATTTGATATAAAATGTTGACAGACAATAAATAGACTCAGTACATATTAGAAAGACGCAGGTTTCCAGATAGCTAAGTTTGAAAATTATAGCATCTCCATACCAAATACTTAATATTATCAGATGAATAGGAGACAAAAAGCCAGAGTTTCCTACTGTTTGAGAACCATTAATTACAAATGACTAAGGGTTTTCCTGGCATTTCTTTAAATATAAATTCAAGATATTTAGATTATATTGCAATAACATGAAATGTACCTGGAAATCTTTTGAGGTAAACAATTTCTACCTGATCTCCAAAAATAAAGATTTCCATCTGTGATAAATTTTACTGTGCATTGTTCTAGACATTTATGAATTTATTCATTCATTTAATGAGCACGTATGCCTATCATTCTTAAATTACCCTCTGAGGTGTCATGGAGGGAAGGAAAAAAAATAGCAAAACTACATTTCTTACCTTCAAGTTCCAAGATACGAGGCTAAGAAACCTTATCAGAGAAGTCCACCTTGTGGAAACTCAATCCTTACCCATTCAGTGGAAACTGATGTCTCATTTTGATAAAGCTTTTCTTGGTTTCAATATTGCAAATGTTGCCATTGGATTACTCTTCCCATCCTTACGCATAACTCAATTTTCTGCTTTTCACCTTTCTACAATCCTTTTTTTGTCAAGCATATGTTGTTAATGCTGGGACTAAAAAAGTAACCGGAGGTGGGCAAATGGGGGCAATCTGCTTGGTACATTGTAATCCTATAGAGAAGCCTATGGGAACAGAGATGATTCGAAAGAATGGGGAACTACCTTAATAACAAAATGGTGACAAAGTCTCCCTTAAGTTGAGAAAGTCAAATGACATTTAAAGATGATATCTGGCATATGGTCACAGAGCTGGTCAAACACTTAGAACCCAATCACACTATTAACACTCAGGGAAGGGATTAGGAAATCTCACAGAGACCTCATGAAGGAGGTCCAGGAGCAGAACACGCTCTTTGTGCCAGGCTCTGTGAGCATCATAAATACATCCTTGGAGAAGACCTTTATTTCAGTTGTGCACTTATTTTCTGTATTTTGATGTGTCGAGTATTAAAAAGTATGGAATGCCTGACAGTTCTCACATATATATGAATGATCTTAGCAACTGTGATCTAATGTGGCCTGCACAGTTATTTCATGTTATAATGGGTGAGCTCTTCCCCAGAGAGGTTAAGGAATCCATTGATGATAGAAGTTAGAGTTAAACCCAGGTCTTAGTGAATACTTTTTTTGTTTTAAGATTTCATTTCTTGATTCATTCCTGAGAGACACAAAAAGAGAGGCAGAGACACAGGAAGAGGGAGAAGCAGGCTCCCTGCAGGGAGCTCAAGGCAGGACTTGATCCCAGGACCTGGGGATCATGACCTGAGCCAAAGGCAGATGCTCAACCCCTGAGCCATCTGGGTGCCCCTAATGAATACTTTTCATTGCAAACTTTAACTTGACCAAGGACCTTTCAAGGAAATTCCATTTAATTTGGCACCTTATGGACAAACCCAAGATGGAGCTAATGATGAATGAGGGTTCATACTAATTAATGTTTTAAGACCAATCGGTAGGCAGCTCAAAATGACTTGACTTCCATGTGTTATATTTAGGCCAAAATCAAGTTCTAAGTGATTGTTACATTTTTAAAAGTCAGACATGGCCCAGTCGTATCCAAGTGAAGGTGATTGATAACATTTTAAACTTAAAGTCTACATTTCCTCCAGATCCTTCTTTAAAATATGCTTTTCTCTCACAATTAAAATATTTGGGTTGAAAATTATAAATGTGTTTATTTTTTCAGTAAAGACAATGGGTCGAAATTACCGAATTACACGTATCCCCTAAGAAAACAGACTATTTAAAATAAGTTTTGAAGTAATTTTGATTTTTACAAAGAACAATCTTCAACTGTATCATTCAATATTTTGTGCTTACCCTCAAGCTTTCCTGTATTTTCTTGATAGAAACAGGTGAAAAAAACTCTCCTTTTTATAAAAGTACGCAAGCAAAAGGAAAATTTGGAAAATATTTTTAATTGAATTTTAACTCACTTTTGTTAATCTTAGAACAGAAGAATAACATATATATTTTTTAAATCGCCTATCTTCTAACATCCTAAGCTTAAAGAATAAGCATGTGTGGCTGATATATGATGTAAACTATTTTAAGGTAATGATTTCAAAGTGAATACTGTGTTTCAGCTTATAATCTGTCTCAGAAAATGACGTATTTTTATTATTTTTATAGTTATGCCTTTTGAATGCTGAGTCTGTTCAATGACTCCTCCATACAATGAATAGATGCCATGACTATGGGAAAACCAGCTTCATAAATGGAATCAGGTCATTGGAACACCTCGAATTTTATATTATAAGACTGAGCCCATTACTTTATTCTCTTCAAAGCGTAGCTTTCCTATTTTTTTTGTGAATGGCCCCAACCTTCCTCTACTCATACAACTTGAAAACCTTTACACTCCCTGTCTCAAACATAGCTCTCAACCTGAGCAAGTCAATCAGACATCAATTTGTCTTTAATCCTTTCTTGGACTCTGTCCCCCCTTTTTTTTCATCCAAGTACCCCTACCTTTGTTCAAACATGTGTAGTCTATTTCCTGAACTATTCTGGCTTCCCTGCCTTTGATGTCTCCTTCATATCCTTCATTCAGACTGCTGCCAGAGGTTTTTTCACTGAATCACTGTCTAGATTTTTTTTTTAAGTAATCTTTAAAAGAAAACGAATTAACAACAGAATGAAATCCCAAACTTATTTTTCATGGCATTTAGGGTATTTAAAATCCCCTTTAGGACTCCCTGAAGAGGAATAGCTGGGTAACTGGTGAGTCTTCGCCTTTGACAGGCTTCTGAGCATAGCATGGCTGGGAGCACTGGCTCGGGGCAAAACAGATGGGTTTGAGCTCAATGTTCTATCAGTGGGACTTGGGTCCTTGGGACCAGACTGGGTCATTGCCCCGCTGAGGGCCATGGCTTGTTGGTCTTGTTGCAGAGAGTGCAGCCTCTCTGCAAAGTAGATTCTCAGTAGGTGTTTGCTGAATTAAACCGAATGCCCAGGAGACATCAAAAAAGCTGTGCCCAGCTGTTGACAGGGAAAAGGGCTTGTCCTGATGGCACAGACATCGGTCATTCCTCTCCTTTAAGTCAACTTTACTGACTTTGTTTGATGAGTGTGGACCAAGGCGTGCCCTTCTGAAACTCGGCTTCTCCCTGGTCGGGTGGAGCGCACACCGGCCCGCGCCCAGGGGCGCCCCCAAAGCCCGAGGTCCCGCAAGGTGAGGCCCCGCCCTCTGCTGGGAGCCGGGGCGCAGCGCCTCGCGGCCCCGGGGGGCCCTGAAGCGCGTCGGCAAGTAAAGGAGCAGCGAGTGCGGGAGTGGGGGAGTGGGCGCCCCGGACGCCCCGGACGCAGGTGTGGGCCCCGGACGCCCCCGGACGCAGGTGTGGGCCCCGGACCCAGGTGTGGGCCCCGAACGCCCCCGGACGGCCCCGGACGCAGGTGTGGGCCCCGGACCCAGGTGTGGGCCCCGGACGCCTCCGGACGCCCCCGGACGCAGGTGTGGGCCCCGGACGCAGGTGTGGGCCCCGGACCCAGGTGTGGGCCCCGGACGCCTCCGGACGCCCCCGGACGCAGGTGTGGGCCCCGGACGCAGGTGTGGGCCCCGGACCCAGGTGTGGGCCCCGGACGCAGGTGTGGGCCCCGGACGCCCCCGGACGCCCCCGGACGCCCCCGGACGCAGGTGTGGGCCCCGGGGGCCTGCAGCGCGCCCGCCGCCAGGTCGAGGCTCCCTCCCCCGGGGTCCGCGCGGCCGGGACGGGCGTGACCCGACGGCCCTGGCCCGCGCCCCCGCGGCGAGGCCGGAAGGGTCCGGAGGAAGCGGCGTCACCGGGACGAGCGGGGCCGGGCCGCCAGCCCGTCGGGCCCAGCTGCCGCCGCCGCCGCCGCCGCCGCACTCGCGCCCCCGCAGCCCCGCGGCCCCGCCAATGACACTCCTCCCGCTCCTAGGTGAGTCCCCCGGGCCGCGCTCTTCGGGCGGGGGAGGGGGGCGGGGGGCTCCAGGGGGGCTCCAGGGGGCTCCAGGACGGTGCTCCCGGGACTGCGGCGCTGCAGCTCGGCATTCAGGGCCGGGGACTGGAGTCCCGGAGTCCCGGAGTCTCCAAAGTACCCGGAGTCCCGGAGTCCCCAGAGTCTCCGGAGTCCCCGGAGTCCCCGAGTCCCCGGAGTCCCCGGAGTCCCCAGAGTCCCGGAGTCCCCAGAGTCCCCAAAGTCCCCAGAGTCCCCAATGTCCCTGGAGTCCCCAGAGTCCCCGGAGCCCCCAGAGTCCCCAAAGTCTGCAACGTCCCCAGAGTCCCAAAGTCCCCAGAGTCCCCAATGTCCCCGGAGTCCCCAGAGTCCCTGGAGCCCCCAGAGTCCCCAAAGTCTGCAACGTCCCCAGAGTCCCCAAAGTCCCGGAGTCCCCAGAGTCCCGGAGTCCCCAGAGTCCCGGAGTCCCCAGAGTCTCCAACGTCCCTGGAGTCCCCAGAGTTCCCAAAGTCTGCAACGTCCCCAGAGTCCCCAAAGTCCCCAGAGTCCCCAATGTCCCCGGAGTCCCCAGAGTCCCTGGAGCCCCCAGAGTCCCCAAAGTCAGCAACGTCCCCAGAGTCCCCAAAGTCCCGGAGTCCCCAGAGTCCCGGAGTCCCCAGAGTCTCCAACGTCCCCGGAGTCCCCAGAGTCTCCAACGTCCCTGGAGTCCCCAGAGTTCCCAAAGTCTGCAACGTCCCCAGAGTCCCCAAAGCACCCGGAGTCCCCAAAGTCCCAGAGTCCCCAGAGTCCCGGAGTCCCCAGAGTCCCGGAGTCCCCAAAGTCCCCGGAGTCCCCAGAGTCTCCAACGTCCCTGGAGTCCCCAGAGTTCCCAAAGTCTGCAACGTCCCCAGAGTCCCAAAGTCCCCAGAGTCCCCAGTGTCCCCGGAGTCCCCAGAGTCCCTGGAGCCCCCAGAGTCCCCAAAGTCTGCAACGTCCCCAGAGTCCCCAAAGTCCCGGAGTCCCCAGAGTCCCGAAGTCCCCAAAGTCCCGGAGTCCCCAGAGTCCCCAACGTCCCCGGAGTCCCCAGAGTCCCGAAGTCCCCAAAGTCCCCGGAGTCCCCAGAGTCCCCAAAGTCCCCGGAGTCCCCAAAGTCTGCAATGTCCCTGGAGTCCCCAGAGTCCCCAATATCCCCAGAGTCCCCAAAGTCCCCAGAGTCCCCAATGTCCCCAGAGTCCTCAGAGTCCCCAAAGTCCCTGGAGTCCCCAGAGTCCCCAGAGTCACAAAGCCCCCAAAGTCCCCAAAATCTCAGACATGGACTTTGTTTTTTTGTTTGTTTGTTTTCTGATCTCCCTTCAAGAAATCTGGGAAACCCAAACCAGTGACACTTGCGGGAGGTTTCCTGGCATTCTAAGGGGACAGCCAGCCCAGACGGGGGTGCCTTTTGGGTACCTTTTTGATGATGCTGTGCAGAAGGATAAATCCCTTCTGTGAAGCTGAATTAATTCTGGTTTCGACAGTCTACACAGCCCTGTGTGACTCCGGGATCCCCAATGGAAGGGGTAACAATGTCTGGTGACCAGATGAGGACAGTTTATGTGTCATGAGTGTTTTGCGAACCTTTAACTTGCAGGATTCCCGGCTGTCCTTCCTCGAGAAGGCCCTGGACAACAGTAAAAAAGGATCGGCCCACGCTTTTCCTTGTCTTTTCCTTAACAGTCCAGCTTCGTTTCCAATGACTCTGAAACTCAGTCGGGTTCTCCCTTCTGCTTCATTGTGTTGGTCGCATCTGTGTCGGTGTTCATTTCCCAAAGATGGGTCTTTGACCAACACACTGAGTTTACCTTGAATTCCCCTAGTGAAAGAAAACGTAGCTTACGTTTTATGATGGGAAATGCAGAATTTAAAAAGAACATTGGAATACAGAAAAAAATAATAGTAATGATTGCATTTTGTCCTCCTGGATGTGGTGGTATGTTGCTCCTCATCTTAAAATTACACAGATTTGAGTTTGAAAAGACCCCACCAATCAATTCATCTTGATTTCTTTGCAGAATCATTCCCAGAGGAGGAAAATTGCCATATAACCACGCAGTTCCCTCTAAATATATCTCACCTCAGAGTGAAGAGGCCAGTGATCTAGGAATGCTGTTTTCTTTCTAGAGCTCGGTTGTTTATTACATTATAGCTTTGTTGAGATTTATTTGATAAACACAGATTGAAAAAAGTGCTAATATTTTTGCCTACTTGCTCTGGTGCTGTTATTTAGCTAAATACTCCCTTGGGAAATTCTCATAATCCATTTATCTAGAAAGAAAGAAGGGTTCTTGTGTTATGTAGGCTAACTCAACAATGGGAAGGGGAACTTTTTCTTTCTTTTTTCTTTTTCCTTTTTTTTTTTTTTTTTTTTGAAAAGATATATTTCTCTGTTTTCCTTAGTGGGCTTTTCCATTTTGCTAAATTGTTCCTACGCTCAAAATTGCACCAAGACACCTTGCCTTCCGAATGCAAAATGTGAAGTACGGAATGGAGTTGAAGCCTGTTACTGTAACATGGGATTTTCAGGAAATGGTGTCACGATTTGTGAAGGTAAACACTCTTTATTGTTTTCCTCTTTTGGATTGTTTTGTAAGATTAAATTCTGATGTGATTGCTTTTTCCTTGTCCAGAAATTGTTTTGCATTAAACTATCTGATTTCAGGGTTTTGATTTAAAACAAATAGCTTAATTAACTCAACAATAAGCTTGAACTTCCCACTTGAGCATTTATATTCTATGACTGATTTTTGAGGAGTCTGTGTATATCTTATTTTTGTGTAACTATTAAAGAATGTCCTTGAACTGAAGCTGGAAAACGGAGCTGCAGAGAGCAGAGTCAGTACCTTCTGGAACAAAAGAACAGAGAATTCATCAAGTCTAGGCTATACTGCTATGTTGCCTTCAGGGACCTTCTTTAGTACGACTTCCTAAATCTGAGGACAATATTAAGAGATTCAAGGGTTTTGCCTATAGACCTGCATGATACCTTGGGGGTGGGGGGGGGATTTTTAAAATATATTCTTTTCCAAAAAAGTAGATCTCATTTACAGAACTTGAGGCTACAGTCCAGAGCAACAACAGTAGAAAAGGTCCTGGCAGGGTTCAGTTTAGCTCACTGACTTGATAAACAGAACGCTATCTGACAATCACGTCTCCGTGATTTCTTATCTGTGGTTTCCACTGCCACTCTTCCTCTTCCCTCAAGCCTCACTCTGTCCTTATTCTCTTTCATTTTTAGTAGAATCTCAGTTTTAACTGGGTCAATGGAAAAATATTCTGTGTAGCAGAGAGAGAAAGAAGGAAAAAAAAAAAAAGAAAATAGTTCCAAGTCATATAAATTAGTTTTAAAATATAATTAAATGACAAGTTCAAATTAGAACTGTGTGGTTTTATACTCCTAAATGTATTTAAGATAACATGGACTTTTTCTAATTAAGCCAGGATATTGTACATTGTTAATATTGCATGTGTTTGCTTATAGCGTAAACAAGTTGTATCTCGTGATTCAATTTGATAGGCTCTTAAAAAAGATTAAATATGCAGTACATAGTAAGACTAAACCTCATCATAATTAGTTTAATGTTTAAAAAATGTAGAGCACAGCTACAGTTGCTTAATGGTGCATTAGATCAGGCGTTTCTGCTTGTACATACAGCCGGGATTTGTAATATACTATTCTACAAGCACTACAAAATTCTTTCTATAAATAATCTTAGATTTTTATTGTCTATTTAATTTAATGGCATTATGGCAAGTTGAATGTCGAGTGACCTTCAAAATATTGCATCAAACATATTAGTGTGCTTTTCCGCTAATCATTACAAATTGTACCATAATGCTCAAAAATGGTGTTGCCTTTTTGTTATTTAGATACTTTTCAACTGTCATGATTACCGTCATTAACATCAATAATTTTTCACAATTTGGACCTTCAGCAGCTAAATAGATTATAATCATCTTTTTAATGATTTTTTTAAACACATCTCCCATTATCCAGGGCACTTGTTTTTTTTTTTTTTTTTTTTTTGTTTCCCCTGCTAAGTCAATAGTCAGCTGAAGGGCAGAAAATACTTTCTGTTGAAGAAAAAAAATACTTCAAGATCTTTTGGCCTGTGATTTCTTCTCACACAGAACACAATTTGTAACAGCATTTTTTTTTCTTTTCAAGTTCTTTTTAAGTCCCTTATTTAAAGAATGCTATAATTCACACTATATGATGTTTATAATGTCCCCTTTATTTTTTATTTTTATTTTTTTTATAATGTCCCCTTTAAAACTGTTCAAACAGTGGTTCTCACCTTTGTCACCTTTTCTGAATCCACTGATAAATTTTTGACATTTTTCTCCATAAGCATATTTGATATGCTTTTTAGAATTAAAATATTGTGTTCTCAACTGCTGAATAGTCTAGGTTATGTATTTGGTGTGAAGAGTCTTGGCTTTCTTCATCTTTTCGTACCGTTCTTTAAAATTGGTATTAGGTCAATAATAACCAGACTGCACTTTTGTTACCCAGGATGCCTACTTCTTTTTTTTTTTTTTAAGATTTTATTTATCAATGAGAGACACGGAGAGAGAGAGAGAGAGAGAGGCAGAGACACAGGCAGAGGGAGAAGCAGGCTCCACGCAGGGAGCCTGATGTGGGACTCAATCCCAGGACTCCAGGATCACGCCCTGGACCAAAGGCAGGCGCTAAACCGCTGAGCCACCCAGAGATCCCCAGGATGTCTACTTCTTGAGAAATAAAAGTTAGTTTCTTTTTGGTATCATTACCATCATCTTCCCCACCTCCAGCAAATTTGGCTCCCTCAGAGACCTGCCAAGTAAATGCTATAGTAATAACCAGACCTCACTAAATGTACTCTGTTCCAAGAGCTAGTTTTGAACAAGTCATTTAGAATTTCAATAACCTGGTCCCAGAGAAACAAGTTTTAGTAATAGTGACTTTATTTCATTTAATTATCTTTTTATTGAATAAATACTTATTATTTTCATCATCATCATCATCATCATCATGACCATCACATCAAGGTAGCTAATATCTACCATGCACTAAGTCTCAGATATTAATTAGCACAGCTCCTTCATCTATTATTATTCTCACTTTATATATAAAAAAATGAGTGTTAGAAAGGCAAAGTGAATATCACAAGTGATGCAACAGATAAGTGGTAGAGCTAAGGTTTGAGCCTAAGTCTGTCTCCAGAGCCTGTACTCTTTCTCACTATGCTTGACCATAAGGCCTCTGCCTAGCAGATACTACTAGGTCTTTGGATTAAAATGATAAATAAGAAATCAGCCGTGTTTTCCAGGACATCTGGGGACAGTTACAGAACTACATGAAAGGCTTGATGCAATTGCATAAAATGTATAAATACAGGTAAATTTGACATGTGTAACCGACTGCAGGGGGACCTTTCCAAGTGAGGGTGATATTTAGGCTGAGAATTGAAGAATAAAAAGGATTTTTTTAAATTTATTTTATTTTTATTTATGATAGTCATAGAGAGAGAGAGGCAGAGACACAGGCAGAGGGAGAAGCAGGCTCCATGCATCAGGAGCCTGATGTGGGATTCGATCCTGGGTCTCCAGGATCGCGCCCTGGACCAAAGGCAGGCGCCAAAAAGGATTGATTAAGATCGACAAAGTAACAAAGTCAGGCAAAAGGAATCAATAGTAACAAGGCCTAGGAGTTTAACGTGTGCAGTGTGTTTGAAGGAGCCCCAGGTATTGCATGCTGGATGTATTTCACAGGGTATATTGGCTGAGGGGACAGTAGGAATTGAGTTGGGATGTCAAGATATAGACTTTATTCTCTTAACAAAGAAGAGCCATTGGCAAGTATTACATAGCTGACTCACATGACAAATTGGACATGTGAGAACGATGACCCCACGAGGTAGCATAAGAATAAATTAACAAGGGTCAATCTAACTTATACAAACAGTAGTACTTTGTACAATTCACTATAGTTTATGTCACTTCTACCCAATATATTTTAATTTTCTTAATAAGCTTTTGGGATAAAAAGTACAGATACTGTCTTTTATTTACAAACACCATTCAGACTGGTTATCGCTAGCTCTCTTGAGCTCCACATCATAGCTTTTTGGTGTGAGAGAAGCAGGACTCTGAAAGCTTGAGTTTCTCAGTGTCCTAAGGCTATTGTGACAAAGCTAGGATTCAAACCCTAGGGATCTCAACCTTCTCTAGATTACCAAAAATGAAAAAAATAAAAAATAAAAAAAAAAGATTACCAAAAATGCCACCTGACGTAATGAGTGTATTATAGGCTTTTAAACCAAATTGGTAAAACAGTATCATTTTCACAGGAATGTAGTTATTATTTTCAACAACTTTACTGAGGTGTTAAGAGGAATTTATTTACACACTTATACAAGGCTATTTTAGGACACAAGATGGAGAAGTGTTTGTGTAGAAATTTAGGGGTACATTTAAAGGCTTTTGAAATTGTTGATGAGATTTTCCCCAAATTGAAGTTATTTTAGTCTTCCAAGCATATATTAGTGTTGCTCTGTCTTATGCTTCTCAGCACGGTGTTGGTGTTACTCTCTGGGGCACAGTTATAAATCTGGAAAGTGAGACATCCCATCTCCCCTGGGTAATTAGGAAAGTTTTATAAGGGAAGGAAGGTTGGAAGAGTTGAAAGAATCTTTCTATACACACGAAACATAACATTGCCTGAGCTGAAGTAATCTGAGCTGGAAGTGGTGAGAAGCGAGAACTAGGGGGAGGGTGCTGTACGATGTGGGTGTGGGTGTGTAGGGGGGAAGATAGACTCTCTTCTCTACTCTCATACAAACTTATTAAGTGGTGCTGTGTTTTGGGAAGTTGGGTGGAGCTCAAGTGGGGAGGAGGAAAACAGTTGACCCAGGCGAGGATAGGAAAGGTCAGGAAGGCTGTAACTGACAGCTTGTACGCGTGCATAAAAATCTTTCATAGTTTGGGACATGCCTAATACGAGCAACATCACAAGCTCTTTATAAGAAATAATGAAATCTCAGTGCCTGCACTCAGGGAGACATACTCTATGCTTAAAAAACAGTTTTTCATCATTATCTAATAACCATATATATGCTTGTAAAATTCAACTGGAAGGATATTGTAATAAACTAGAGAGCATTGTGACACTGGTCAATGTAGAGGGAACAGTGTCACGGTAGCTATCTAAGAGGTACCAAGAAGAAATGGTCGATGGGTTCAGAATATGGAAGAAATACTAATTAAAACAATCCTGCTCTCATGGTTCTGTCCAGCCTGCAGGATAAGCACTGAGGACGTGTGATTCTTTCCACAGCAGGTTGTGTTTAGTAATAAAGAGGATGCTCGTGAAAATGGGCAAACCAAACGTCATCAGAACAGATGCAAAGCACACAAAACGTGTGCGTGTGTGTCATGTGTCATCAGTTAACACAGTCAGATGTACTATCTAGACTCTGTCCTACAAAAAGCAACTGCAGTTTTAAAATTTTAACAAAATGACCATTAGTAATTTCTGTAATAGAAATGTGACCAGCAACACTTAAACGATTCAAGTCCTTTCTTCCTTCTCCTTTTAAAAATATAATATTAGGGCATCTGAGTTTCTTAGTCAGTTAGGCTGTTGAGTGTCTGCCTTTGGCTTAGGTCATGGTCTCAGGGTCCTGGGATCAAGTCCCCCTTAGGGCTCCCTCCTGCTTCTCCCTCTCCCTCTGCTGCTCCCCTACTTGTGCTCTTTCTCTCTCTGTCAAGTAAATAAATAAAATCTTAAAAAAAATAAAAAATAAAAATAGAATATTAGCTTAAAGGAAGTTTTTATAAGTTTTTTTTTATAATGGTTTCTTCTTTTATTTATCTCTTCCTATATGTTAAAGGAATTTGTCATCTTATGGAATGCATATTTTTGAGGAAATCCCACATAATTATTGTGGTAGAGTTTGTTCTCTCTATTGTGTAACCCCTCTTGTCAACAGACACAAGAGGTCACACTTCTAGTACAAGGAAAACGATTTCTGGAATTGGCAAAGGTATTTTATTTATTTAGAGGAAGTTCATGGAAATCATGCATCCTGGAATGTAAGCCTTGGGTTAATTTAGACTGTCACTTCTTAGATTGGTTACATTTTCCATTCAGTACAAGAAATCCCAAGGAAATATGTACCTCAGTTTAAACAAACCTGCTACTTGACTATCTAGAAGCACTTCAGAGTTTATCCTTTTTCAAGTTTATATCAGTATTCATTTACCTAAGAAGATGATTTGGAGTGTGTAAGAATGCATTTGTTTTACAAAAAAAAAAAAAAAAATTCCTCAAGAATTTTTTTTAGTGTATCACATCTAAAGGAAGATGAATCTGTAATGTTATGTACCTTTCTTCCATCTAGCACCTGCAGTTGTTCAAATATTCTTTAAATATTACTTAAAAATTACCTGAAAAGGAGGAGCCACCTCCTTCTGAGGATTGCAATAAGAAAGGGAAAGAGGGTGTGGAAGGGAAATGAAGGATGGTACAAATAAAAAGGAAAGTGCTGGTCCCACCTGCTACTTACATCATTTGAGTTTTGCTGAGGAGCTACACAGTTGTTTTGTTGTGGTTGTTGTTTTTAAGATTTTATTTATTCACCTACAGAGAGAGAAAGCAAAGCAGGCATGCAAGCAGGGGTTGGTGTGGTGGGCAGAGGGAGAGAGAGAATCTCAAGCTGACTCCCCACTCAGTGCAGAGCCAGATGTGGGGCTTGACCTCCCAATCCTGAGATCAGGACCAGAGCAGAAACCAAGAGCCCAATTTCTATCGACTGAGCCACCCAGGTGCCCAAATCAACTGCACAGCCTTATAAGTAAACATTTACCTGATCTGACTTGACAATGTCATTTTTTGCAGACTGTTTCAGAAATCACTTTTTAAAATCCACCTGTCTCATATTTATCGCACAGGATAATTGGAAGAATTAATGAGATAATAAAGTAAGAAATAGGGATCCCTGGGTGGCGCAGCGGTTTGGCGCCGGCCTTTGGCCCAGGGCACGATCCTGGACACCCCGGATCGAATCCCACATCAGGTTCCCAGTGCATGGAGCCTGCCTTCTCCCTCTGCCTGTGTCTCTGCCTCTCTCTCTCTCTCTCTCTCTCTCTCTCTCTCTCTCTGTGACTATCATAAATAAATAAAAATTTAAAAAAAATGTTTAATAAAGTAAGAAATAGTCTGAAATCTTAAAGGACCATTCAATATGAACATAGATTTTGGGTTTTCCCAAGTAATGTGTAATGAAATATCATGGAAAGTTTTCTTCCTGTGAAAGTCTCATTTATTTTTAATCATTTTTAGATCAGTATTATCTAGGTGGATTCATTGCATATTCAGAATCAGCATAGGGAATTAAAATAAATACATTGCCTCTGAGTTCTAATTTCAACAATCAAAAAGAATTGTTCAAAATTCTGTGTAAAATCAATTCCAAATAAGATTTGCCATCTGATTTGACATTATATTACAGTGCTGATTTTTTTTTTTCAAAGTGAAGACTATCATTTTTGTTTTTTACCTCAGGTTAAAGATCGGTTCATAATTGTGTGTGTGTGTGTGTGTGTGTGTATAAATATGTTGTGTGTGTTTGTGTATATATATATATATATACACACATCATATAATGTGTGCTGATGATAAGGCATTACTAAAAAATGGGTATTGTTTTTCTAGAATTAGTTTCCATTTTGCATGCAAAGTGAACATGGCAGCTGTGCCATCTTATACTTTCTGTTAGCCGTATCTTTAGGAGCTGCTAGGAAATTAAAATTAAATGGAAATTGTGCTCTAAATGTAGAATTTTCATACATTTTAATCCTCTCTCACTTTTCAAGAAAAATACTGGTAGAAATAAGAGCAAAGGGACGATAGACTTAGCACCTTCAATACCACAAAGTAAGTCACCAAGTCCCAATTTCCTGCTTTGTTTACTCTAGCTCCGATCTTTCATCAATATTTTAAGTTTGGAAACTATGTGGCAAAATTGATGATATTTCCTTTGTCCTGGGATAGCTCCAGTTTTATAGGACATCAACATACTTCACAGCCAACCCCTGCTTATTTCTGAAGCAAAATGATCCAGTCTTCTCATTATCCATTTTTCTATTATTTCTCTTCTTCCTAGTTTAAATAACTTTCATATTTATAGTTTATTTACCAAAAAGACTCATAATGGTGATGTTGACTTTAGTGCTTTCTGTAAGCTACACACTTTACATGATTTTTATAAATTTATAAATTTAATCCTCATAACAGCTCTCCAAAATAAGGGCTAGTATTATCCTCAATTTGTAGATTAAATCATTTTCCCATGAAAACACATTCCAACTATGGCTTTTTACAGGTCTCAAACTTCTCTGTGAAGTAAGTCTGCAAACAAGGAAACTGAACCTCGCTGAGACAAAAATGAATTGTTTTCGTTCCAGCTCCCTACCTCGAATCTGCTTTTCTTCCCCACTACCCTCTCAAAACAATTGATCAAAAAGAAAAAAAGCAAGAGGTGTGTATTTACCGTTTAAAATACAGTAGGAATAAATGCAGGGAAGTGAAAACAATTTCTAAGTTTCATTATCTTGATGAAACTCATAGATCAGATACAATTGTTGAACTTGTGTTACCTCCACCTCCTTAAAGCCCAGTGGACTGATAATAAAACCAGTGAAATGGAGGCCAGGAAGTTGGGCATGAGAAGTTGCACTTGGAGAAGCCAACTCCAAGCAGAATCCAGGGGCACGAAAGCAGGCAGCCCAGTGTACACAGAGAAGGCTTCCATGAAAATGGCTCCATTTCCTTGTGGTGATAATCCTATCCCCTTCCTGGAAAG
Source organism: Vulpes vulpes (assembly GCF_048418805.1). Taxonomy (NCBI): domain Eukaryota; kingdom Metazoa; phylum Chordata; class Mammalia; order Carnivora; family Canidae; genus Vulpes; species Vulpes vulpes. Next base: position 142,933,351 of record NC_132782.1, read on the forward strand.
GGAGTGGCAATCTCGGTGACTGGTTTAGACATTATTTTCCAGAGGTTGAGCTGATTGGGCTTCTTATTCCCCATTTGTGTTTAATCCCAAGTAAAGCCAAGGAAAAAATACCCTCACAGGAAACGTGGGCATCTGCCTGGAAGGAATGCTTGAGAGTAAAAATTGATGTCTTACTTCCCAGTCTATGCTACCTGGAAGAATGTTTGGAAATTGTTCTCTCCCCCTCCTCCCCCCACCCCCCTATGGGGAATTCTGAACTCTCTTGCACTAAAAGGGTCGGAATGGCCAGCAGACAGAACTTGAGCCAAGCTACCTGTGATAATCAACATTGTTCTTTAATTAAAAACATGAAGGTCACGTAAGGATAAGCAGTCATTGGAGAAAAGCCAAAAATACGAACACAAAGATGAATAAATAGAACAATTGGCCTGGAAAAGGATACCTTTAGGAAGAAAAAAGTGGTTGAAGAGAAGAGTCTAGCTTAAATCTTCCAAGTGATTCTGGAAAGATTTGCATCCAACAAACAAAACAACTAAAATAGGCTTCTGTGTATGAAGGAACTATCATACCACAAAATACTTTCTTCTTCCATATATCTTAAAACCTTTTTGCTGCTCAATTCCTCGTACCCTTTTTCTCCTCCTGTGCTTCTCATTTTGCAGCAAGGGGCACCAAGACAATAAGCCAGTAAGGTTGGCAGTAATGCAAACCAATGCTTACAAATCACCAGAAGATTGAGACTAAAGTCTCCATTCCTGGGTTTCCTCTCCTACCAGGATGATCACACATAGAACAGGAAAAGCTACAAATATAAAATGTATTAACCCATCAGTGCAAGATACGTCAGGACTCCATAAGTCAAGATATTCTGAGCTGATCAGCTCAGCACAATCACCCTTTTTTATAACACAATTTCCCCCCTTGTGTGATCTTTTCCTTCATCAGTGCCAAGACCTCTCCCAAATTCTTTCCATGCTTTATCTCAAAAGTGAAACAGGGTAGCCAGTGTGATTTCCGATCCTAATTGTGTGATTTATCTGTGGTTTTCACATCCTAATGTCATTAATATGCAGCCCATATACAGTCTCCCCATGTTGTCTGTTTTCCCAAGTGATTTCCTGAATTCACCGGCTAATACTTTTTGATGATTCCTGGCAGACACACCTAATGTATTTTTCTCCTCCAATAAAATGTTATTTATCATTTGATCAATATTATTCCCAAATCGAGTTGATAATATATAGCAGAAGGGCTGAGAAGTAATACCCAATGTATTGCAGAACTAAAAAGCTCAGATGAAAAATATGAGAACAAAACTAGGAAACAGGACCAGACACGCTGCGAACCTGATATCCATTTAATAGAAGTCTTATTGAAGAAAGGATCAGACAAGATTTAGCAGAGGAAATAATAAAAGATCTGACAATTTCGCAGAGCTCAAGAAAGACATGAATCTTCAATTAAAAGAGCTTTCTAATTCCCTCCTATCTTCTCCTAAATATGTTTGTGCCTTCACTTCTCAGCTTATGCTTGAGGAATGCCTATTGATTGATAACACTGCTATAAAAGAGGAGTATAGTTTACTTCATAACCTGTCACTTTTATTTATACATTCAGGTTGTTTATTACCTTTATGCCCTTAAATAATAATGGAATATACTGACTGACTTATCAGCAGGCTGCTCAGTTCCTGGAGCCCAGGGTGAAAACCTATGCAAATCATAGGGACAGAATGCGAGAAAGGACATTGGGGTGGCTGTTGCCATCAGGAGAGTGCATGATGCCTAAAAACATAGATGCCCACTATAGGAAACATTTTTAGCAAAACTCTGAGCCTTATTTCTGCACTTATCCACTTTCATTTAACCTCTGCTTCGTTTAATTCCTTTTCTGAGACTAAGGAAGGGAAGGGGAGTGTATTTCAGAAATCCTGTGGTATTAATCATTATCTTAAAAATAAAGTAATTTTTAAACCAAAGTCTAAAAAAAATTAATAATAAACCAAAGTCTTATTTTTCAAGTTCCCATTAGTAGATCCATCCCTTATGCCCTTATATTCCAGTAGGTAAGACCAAGCCCTATAAATTGGAGTCTTCCTAGTATGTCATGCCCTAGTTCCTAGATTCTCTGACATAAATATTGCTGTTCTAAGGTCTCCAAACTTGTTATAAATATTCTAGTCCTGTTCGACTGGAATTCTCATGATAAGTCACACAGTGCGTCTGAGCCTGTTTCTCTGTGAAATGAGCAGATTTCACTAGGACACTATCCTCTTCCAGTTTTAAATCTATTTGATTATATTATTGGGAGGCATGTATTTGAACTGTGGTTAATTTTCACTTCAGTCAATTTTAGGGTAACTAGCCTGGATTTGGAGCTTTATTTGAAACCTCAAAGTGAAAGAGGTTTAGATTTTACTCTCTTGCCTCTATACTCAGTATACTTTTCATTGCATGACTCTGCTTTTTAAAACTCTGATCTCTGGAACTGGCATGACCAATGCAAGCAATGCTTTCATCTACTCCTTCTGCTCCCTTCCTTCTTCCAACTCATGCTCATCACATCCTGATACTCTTTCCTGCTGAGCCAGAATGGGACCTCAAAATTCTTCTCTAGGCAGGTGCTACGAATGAATAGAGACTGGCACATAGATGACACTTATTTTTTTGTTTTCTCTAATGGCTTCCACCATTGGAAGAAATTCTGGACAAATCTTCAGTGAACCCTCCTTTATGGCAGTGCTGAAGAGTTAGCTATTAAATATAACGTAATCAGCAAGATCAGTACTGTATTAGAGTCATTTGAACCATTAAAAACAAACAAGGCTATCAAATCTTGATTTCTATATTTGCTCTCCTTTTAGAGAGGTTTAGTTTCTGTCTTACATGATTGAGTGTACCCCCTTTGAGTAAGATGGTGTGCATATCCATTTTGTAGGGAAGTGGGTTGTGATTCATGGGCTTTTATGATCGCCATTTAACAAACATCTGGAACAAAATGCTACAAATGGAACTTGTCCTTGTGTTGCAATTCCGAAAGAATGCTGATAATTGTGTGTTTACAAATATGTGATGAGCCAGGGATGGTGAGAAGGGCATTGACCAGAGGTCCAGGTCTCTCTGCTGGAAACCTGGAGCCAAATTTCTCCCCTCTGAGGGTTACCTGTATTTACAGGCATCAATGTGGCCTTGTGTCAGGCTCAATAAATGGGACAAGATAATCAATTATGTGGTGTTCAGGGGAGAAACTGGGCACTTTCCATGTTATTGGTTATTATAAACCAAGACTCATTATGTAAGACACATGCTGTTGTCTTTGCAAGGTTTTGTCATTTCTATCTATTAAGAATAATTGTTTCTTTTTTTTTCATGTTCTCTTTATAATTTCTTTTTTATCTTTACATTTATACATAATGTTGGAGTAAGTTTGGATGGGGTCTACTTGCTTTTCAGTAGTCCCCGGAAGTATCTCAATAATGACGGCTGTTTGGAGACAGGGACTGGTTCTTATTCTTGATTGTATCCTTGGAAACTACCAAAATTTCTTGGATCAAATCTATAAAATATTATGAATTGGTTTTCAGTGGCTATTCTGACAAGTTGATACACACTATTTTTATTGTTCCTTGCCTGTGCCAAATGTATTAAGACATCACAGATGATATTTCCATTGATTGAATCCGCACTCAGATTTGGCTGAATTTTATACATTGTGAAAGGCTATCTTGGTCTTAGGATCATACCTAAGATAATCTTCACAAATATTTTGCTGTAAATAATGAGATTCTGTTATATCCAGATGAAAAATTTGCAGGGATGATCAGCGAGTATCTTCATATACTTTTTTCCGCACTATCTTTGTTTCCTACTTCATTTTGAGTGATCTTCTATACAAGAATGGATACTCATTAACTTACTTATTGCTCTTTTGAGCACTTTCACGAATTAGGAAGTAGCATGTATTAAGGCAGGGCTTTTAAAGTCACTAATTCTTTGTGATGGTCCCCTAGTTTTGAGGCCCCCTGGTCTTCATCTGTAGAGTCCCAGGAGTTACGTTGACTATGGTATTTCCTTTGGTGTCTTATGTATCAAAAACGGCTCTTTCACAAAAATCCTAGGAAGTGTGAAATTATTGGCACTTAAAAATGATATTTGTACTCTCAATAATACTAGTACTTTGATAGTTCTTTCTTTAATTGGAAAAAAGAATTTTAATCTCTGTGTTATTAAAAACACCTGTCTCATATTTATTGCTTCTTCCAATGAGCTGACCTTTTAAAGTACAACTTTACATGAAATCATGTTTATTTTTTAGTTAAATATTTAATATGAAGTTTTACCTTTTTTGCATTAATGTGTACAAAGTGAAGGATTGTTGTTTCATTTTGCTTTCTATCAAGCTCTAAATTGGATTAAAATAGAATAAATGATCACATGAAATGGGAAGAAATAAAATATTCTTATTTTCTATAACTTTAAATAATCTCATTAGAATTTTGATACTTCCGAAATATAAAGATTATAAAGAAAACGTTGTCTCCATCTACAAAAATGTTTTGATAAAAATAATTTATTTTAACCTTCCCAAGAGTTACTCACTTTCTTGCTCTAGAAAAGATTCTTTTCATTCCATTTAGCAGTGCTGAAATCACATAAAAAGATTACATGTTTAGGAGGCTGTGGGGAAAATGATTTGAACAACTCTAAATGTATTATCTCAGATAATTTTCTATTTCCTGTCTGCTTCAGATACAGTTTCATATGCTGTATTTTATCAACCATCAAACATCATCTTGGTCCCAAGGATCTGAATTTACAGTAGATTTGTATAATTTGTTAGTCAGCTGTAAGAGAAAATGCCACTGTGTAGTGGATACAGCCCTTATATAAATATCTCAGACATTCGCAGTATTAAAAAACCTAGAACACAGCATTCTCATCTGGCATGAAAATTGCAATTTTCTGAATATTAAAATATTGAGGCAAGACTATTGAAATAGTTCCTGTAACTATTTTGGTCCATTGCCACTGAATATAGATAAAAGGTACTAACACTTAAATTACTATAGTCTTATATGTAGTTGTGAGTAAGGTGAGAATGAGAATATTAGGAGAAAAAAAGATTCAGTTTAAGAAATTGGAATATAGAGAAAGAACTTCAACCCCTGAATTTAACAGATGTGGTGTTTTATATTCAAGTCAAAGCGTTTTCATTAAAAATGTGATTATCTTGAGTGTCATTGGTCAGACAAGCTCAATTCCTACAAAGTGCCTTTATGTGGATTAACTGCAAAGTGCTGCTGTTTTCTATATTAACATGATTTTCCCCACAACTTTATGTTTAGATCATTAATTTCTATTACCAAGAAGTCTGGTTAGTTTCAGAGATTCTCTTTATAATTGTTTAAAAATTCCCAAATAAATTGCCGGAATATAGAATGTCAGAACTGTTCAAACCTAGTACTTACTTGAAGGAGGAAATTAACACTGTGGTCCTTTATTTGCCATGGAAAGAGATAATGACTTTCTGTAGGAAGATTAGAATCTAACCAAACATTGTAGGCTATATATAGCATACAAAGCCTTGTGCCATTTGTGAAAATGCTATCAGGAAGAAAACCCAATGACTGAGCTTCTGTACTGTATTTTTTGGGTACACAGATTTAATTTAGAGATTATGGTTTGAAAATAAAATTTACTGTATGAGTGTTTTTGGCTGATAAGAAATTGATTTTGTGACCTTGCTACACATTAATTGAAATATCTGGCAATGTGTCTTGACTAGATTTAAGAAACCATACGTACGTGGAACCTATATTACTCTTTCGCATTGAACTGGCAAGTTAATCACTTTGTTACTCATATAAGGAAGAAACTACTCTTCTCTAGTTGGCTTACTATACTGAAGGTGGAGCGCCTTAAGTTATTTAAGAGTGATCTTATTTATGAATTAAATCCAATAATTTATACTTCCTAATATTTTAAAGTCTATATTTATAAAACCAAAAATAAGAAAGCATATGCACATGAGCCCATTAAAACATAAATAAAGTTTGTTATTGATATTATTCACAAATTTTAGAATGTAGTTTTTAAGATATTAAAATAGAATGAAGGTAGTTACATTGTCAGTGTCTTTTATATGTCTTAAATATCAGCTTACTTAACAAGTATTGACTCAGGTTGTGCTCGCACAGGAGAAATGGATTGCAGACAAGACTTAAATTGTGCAATTTGGAAAATCTTCCCAAAAGAGTGCCCAGATATATAATCCCCATGAGATTCTTTAAACTAAACTAAGCAGATCACTTATCTATACAGAATTATCAGCGACGGGGACATCTCTACTTTATTTCTCTTTCGTGGATATAACATAAGAATCAAAATTTGGGTCATGTTTATGGAGTACCTTCACACTGTTGGCCCTCTGCTTAACAAGAACACATCTTAAGTCTTAAATAATTTACTATTAAAAATATAATTAAGTTGTGTTTTATATTTAGAATTTGAGGGAAGAAATGTGCTGGTCTGTGCATTTTTTTTGAGAATCGGAGTTAACATATACAGACAACTAAATCAATTTTGATGAGATTAAACAGAGGTGGAGGTGGTTCTAACACTTGTTTGACAGTTTTGTATTTAGGGCAATTTTGTGATATTTTGAAATAAAAGAATTGTATATCCTTTGTGTCAGAAAGGTTCTTATGCCACATTTCCTGGTGCCATATGGAGGATAAGTTCTGAAGATAATTCCTGGACCTGTATAAACACAGAAACCTATTGAGAATACTGAAAAAAAACTACAACAAATCTCTGCTGTATATGCAATGCAGGAAGGCAAGCAGATGCTTGATTATAGTGTTATGTTTGTTCAACTAATGTTATGTTCATTGCTGCAGTTTCATAATGGAATACCATGTGGAGAAGAATGGTTTTTTAAATGTGTTTTGGACTTTGAATTTCAGTTTATTAGTAGACAAATATGTCAGAAAATTTTCAGTAGAGGCATTAATTGTTGTTTTATAGTCAATGATCTCTTTATATTTATCCTTTGGAAAAAAATCAGGTAGTCGCTTTAAGAATAAATAAGTATAGAGTTAATCTGACTTAATTTCATTGTTATGATAAGAAAACTTCAATCTTGTTCATTATTGGTGATACAGTTTTAATAAAAGATTATAGTGATTCATACATTGTGATCCAAGGACATGCTACTACTAATGCCTTAATATTTGTAGATCTATTCCTCTATTTATGGAAAATAAATTATCTTTATAACAACACTTAAAAGAAAATGAATGCTTGATACATTTAAAGAGTAGAATTTAAAATAAAATTTTGACATATGGTAAGTATTCAAAACTAGGATATCAAGTACAGATAATAAATATAGAAGAGAAAAGGAATGGCTATAATTTATTTTGAAGCTGGTTTCAGAAGATGAAAATATGGGCCTCGACTTTTTAGATTCAGACACTGTTCACAATTTCAACCAAGATGGCTCAAAAGTAGAATTATAGCTTATGGAAAGCAGGGCCATGAAAGAAGCAGAGCCCTCTGAGGAAGCCATCCATTGGCTTAAATCCTGATTCTGTCATTTACCTATAATCAGATTTGGACCAGTTTCTACTCTTCACCATATAAATAGTTTTATCAACATCAAAATATTTTTTGAGGATTATAGGAGGTGATACCAAAACAGCACTTAGTTATGGCACTGGCTGGGTGGAAAGACCCCCGTAAATGATGACTGTTATTAATCTAAAGCCATCCATCACTTTCTGCCAAACTGGTTTTGGTAGGTTCATTCTCTTTCTACTTTCCAAAACCATTCAGAAAACCAGATTAAATCAGCTAGGTTCTGTGCAGACATTACACGTATATAACAAAACGCTCTTCTGCTTTTCTCCAACCCCATCAACAGCAACACATATGTGCACTTCAGCACCTATCTGCAATCAGGGCATGTTACTACCACTTGTTAACAGCTTGTTAATCCTTAATTTATATTTTAGACTTGCTTTGTCTGAAGAAAAACTTAAACACACACACACACACACACACACACACACACACACCAAGGTCTCTGCCTCTCTCATGAATAAATAAAATCTTTTAAAAAATTACAAAATAAAAATAAATGTTAAGCTTTGGAGACACAGAACCTAATAAAGTATAGAAAGAAACATTTAAAAAGTATAGATTCTCAGTAAAGTTTATTTTGTATACTATGACGGTTTATTGTTATTGATTAACAAATATGTTAATATTCCTCAGCCTTTTTATTGCTTGAAATAAGGCTTACAGAAAAATGTGAACAAATCCTTTATCAAATTCTATATATTTTTGTTTCATTTAACAAATATCTAACTAAAATTAGCTATTTTTTTTAAAGATTTTGTTTATTTATTCATGAGAGGCAGAGACACAGGCAGAGGGAGAAGCAGGCTCTATGCAGGGACCCCTATATGGGACTTGATCCCGGGTCTCCAGGATCACACCCTGGGCTGAAGGCAGGCGCTAAACCACTGAGTCACCCAGGCTGCCCTAAAATTAGGTATTTTGAAGTATACAAAGATAAATAGACACAGAAAAATAGGTATTTCTATATATGTAGTTGTTTTTAAATATTATGCAATTTTTAAAAAGACTTGCAGGATACTTTGTCATCAAGTTTAATAGAATAGAGAAGTATATATATATATATATATATAACATATATATGTTTGCATACATATAAGATCACTATATATGTAATAAGGTTATTAAATATAATAATATTTATTTTTCATTGAGTTAGATCATTCTGAGAAAAATATGAGGGAAAGTAATATTGCAGAGTAGAAGGATTCAATGTTTTGTACAATATTGTTTCAAAGATAAGAATTTGGTGTCTTACTTTTTAATATAATCTCCAAGTAGATTCTTAAATTCTGAGGGAAATCACGGATCCATAGAGTAACCTCACAGGACAGTACTTACCAGGAATTTCAGTGCCTGGGGAAAGTGATGTGTGTTCACTGACAGGAACTGGTTGAGAGTAATGATTGGAATTCCTCTCTCATGATTCTGCTCTTCCATGGTTGTCCAAGCATTCATCAGTGTAATATATCTCATCCCGAATAAGGATAGATTTGAATGGAAATATGTCAAGACACCTTTATTTAGTTCAACAACATTTCTGATTACAGCTTAACTATGTCAACCCAAGATGACCAAATACGTATTCATTGTATTTGAACTCTGTAATTTCTTGGAAAATTTTCCAATAAATGAAAAAGTAAGGAGACCAAATACAAATTCAATTGATTAAGAATGAAAAGGTATCCTTTTGAAACTAAATATCAACTAATTTTTTTAATGTCAAAACAGACTTCTTAGCACTTGATCCATTAGGGTCTCCTAACTCTGAATATACTCCTCTCATTTTTTTTAAATCTGTCATTTCAGAATTATTAACAAAGAGCTGAGGATCAATATAACTTTTTTAAAATGTCCTGAAATAGAGTGTTTAAACCCTTGATATGATAGCATTTGTTTGTTTTCCATTTTATAATTTGGCAAAAAAAAAAAAAAAAAAAGGACTAGGTTATATCTTAAATTTCTTCACTTTTAAATTTTTTATTTTTAATTCTAATATATTTTGCAACTTTCATTCTAATTTGTCAATATTTCTGAATTATAGACATAAAAAAAAATACAGTTGCTGGGGCACTTGGGTGGCTCAGTGATTGAGCATCAGCTTTTGGCTCAGGGCGTGATCTTGGAGTCCCAGGATCGAGTCCCACATTGGGCTCCCTGCATGGAGCCTGCTTCTCCCTCTTCCTCTGTCTGTGTCTCTGCCTCTCTCTGTGTGTCTCTCATGAATAAATAAATAAAAATCTTAAAAAAAAAAAAGAATTGAGTAGAGAAAAAAATAGATGAAGGGAAAAAAGTAGAAGAGTAGGTTCAATTAAGAAACAAATGGATGGAATCAAGCTCAGGAAAGGGACCCCCAGGCTAAGTGCAGGGTACAGAGCAGAAGAAGATTCTGCGTTACGTGTAGGCACAGACACAGGTTTGGCATCTAGAGCATTCTAGCATGCTATTTTGAATTCTTCCGTGGTGGGGAAAAAATGTGGTTTGTCTAGGAAAATGAATGGAGTCTTGTAGTATTGAAAAGGATAGCAACAAAGAAATTCTCCCCATAAAATAACCAAGCAGTATTTGCCAGTGCCTAGAGCAACGTGCCAGATGATGGTTCCAGCTACGCCATGTTCCTTATGTTCTCCTGTAGATAATTATCATCATTTCTGTCTTAATCAGTCCAAACTGCTCTAACAAATATCATAGAGTGGATGGACTATAAACAACAAACATCTCTGTCACACAGCTCTAAGGAATGGGAAGTCCAAGATCAAGGTACCTGCAAACTAGGTGCCTGATGAAAACACTTGGCAGATGGCCATTTTCTCTCTGTACCTTCATAGGGCAGAGAGGGAATACTCTAGCCCCTTCATCATCTCAAAAGGACACCAATCTCATTCATTAGGTTTCTACCCTTATGACCCAATTACCCCTCAAAAGTTCTACCTTCAAATACCATCACAATGGGGAATAGGGCTTTAACATATGCATTTTGTGGGGACACAATTATTTAATCCATAGTAGTACCCTAAACCAGCACTGATTGAACATTCCCTTAGAATTGTCTCCGAACAGTGTATTGTGCAGTAACTACCAAATAATTAGAACTGCCAGGCAATCAATCCCATTTAGGTCAATGAGGGTGATATTTTGGGGGGATCCTGCATTTATGCTGTAAATTAGAATTTTGCAGACTGCACATCCTGTATATGTACATTTACTAATTATATTTACACTATATTATGAAAGATCCCATGGAATCTTAAAAAGGAAAAGATATAAATAAATGAAGAAATATTAATATTTTTTCCTGTATTCCAGTGGATCATTTTGTACACACTTCGGGTTGCATTTCCCCCATGGTAATTTGGAAACGGCTGGTAGTGATGAGGTCTTCTTTGACAAGTGATGGCCAGCCTGTCACATGTATACTGTCTAGCTGTCTCAAATCATACATGCAAAATATAATTATTGTGCTTTCTGTTTAGATATTGAGATGGACAGCTACTTTTAAGTAATGTTCTTGGTGGTGAAAAAAAATAATCTGAAATTGAAAATTTACTATTGAAAATAGAACTGACAGCTCCTTCCAAAATATCATTTTTAAATGATACCATTGTGCCATAATTTATCTAATTTTGTTCCATGACACATGGACTGAGATTAAAGTGCCTTCAAAGCATCTTATTGCTACAGAACACCTCCCTTATGGTCATATTCATTTTTAGACTCTTGATCCAGTCTCTTTGCCAAGATACATTTATTTTTCTATTCTCAATAATCTTTTGAGGTGTTAACTTAGATTGTTTGCAGTCATTTTGAATAGGACACCAGCTGCTTTTAGTTATGATGAGTCAACAACTTGGAAAATATTTGAATTTGAGTAAAAACAGTTTGCATTTGGATCTCAATCTTATTTTATTAGTTGCAACATATTATTTTATCTGTCAGCTTTTGAAAGTTTCAATGAGAGGAAAAAATAATGTGTACTGCTTCTCAAAAAATTAACATTTTTGTTGTAGATTTCATTGCCAGAAAACAAAGTGAATTGATCATTAGTCTGCTGCATAAAAACTTAAATGTGAATCATATTCTTCATATATTGCTTAAATTTTGCCATTCATATCTTCCACAGTCTAAGAGGATGTTCGTCTTGTGTAATTTTTATCTCTTGTCTTCATTTAGATGTGAAACGAGAGATTATATAATAGCTATCAATAAATTTGAAATTACCATTGCAGGAAGCATATTATGTTAGTTGTGCAAAACAATTAAAAGGTAAAAATTAAGATACTGCCATTAAATTTATCAAATAAGGAATAAACTCTGTAGTTTGTTGTTTACAGTTGTGTAAAAAGATTACTTTAGGATAACATCTTTGCTTTTATGTGTGATATGTACTCACAATAAGAATTCTGAGCCATTTAAAAAGCGTGAAGGACAAAGCAAAATATCACTCAAATCTCTCTACTCTAGCTTTTATGTATTCAATGAACAGTATTCTGTGGATCTTTTATGGGTGCCTATAAAAGGATATTATAGATAAGAGAAATGATAGATAGATGATGATAGATAGATAGATAGATAGATAGATAATTATAGCAGTAAGATTATTATTTTACTAAAAGATGCCCACTCCCATTTTCCTGGAAGTTAAGAAAAAGAAACTGAAACTGAAAGAATTGCTGATTGCAGATTTCTATTTTTAGCCACAAGAGAAATAAACTTTAAAGGAACTTTAAATGTAAGGAAAAAAAATGTAAAAATAGAATCAGAGTGCTGAGATCATTTTTTTAACCATTCATTTTAATTTCTGACAGTACTGATTTGCTCGTTGCTATAAAAGATGAATCTGTATCATAGTAACACTTCCTTCTCCCTTCCCTTTTCACCTGTTTTGGTTTTTTTGTTTTGGTTTTTGATTATACTATTTTTACTTTGTCAAAGCTTATGCTATTGATATTCTGTTCCACCGCAATTCCCCTGGAAGTTTCGTCTTGATTTTATGTTTAAAAGGTTTTAGTGCTTCCCTTGAGTAATTTTCACTATCGATTCTCCATTTCTGGAATTTAAAAATATCTCTAATTAGCTGAGTTTTATCATTGAAGATGTTTTTTCAAGAAGAGTTTCTGGCCTCTGCATTTCCACTGTTCCTGTACATTTGAAAATGTCCAACAGCTTCTTTTATACTTGAAAATTTTGCATGAACATACTGTCTTTAAGTCAGACTGTCTTTTCATTAGACCTCTCTGCACCCCTTTCTGTGTCTCCTGTGTTGGCTGTTGCACACCAAAGATTCAGGCTGGCCTAACTTTTACCTCTCATAGAGGACACGCCTTTCCTGCCTAGATGGCTACATTCAAAATTTATTCAGATGGTCCTAGCAGACATTTTCCTTTTCTGTGTCTTTTCTTTTAGTAGTGCCCTTAATTTTTAGCTTGTGTAATTAACTAAACAAGCCAAAGATACTTAGCATCTCTATGCCCCTCTCAAAAAATAAGAACTCAAATATTTCAACACCAATCACCCATCTCTTGTCTGAATTGTTTTTATAGTCCAGTATTTTAGTTTGCTATTATTTTTGTTCCTTGTATTAGTCATTGTTATTTTGTAATATACTAAAAATAATAGGAGTTATTATAACATGCTTATTTTGTGCCAGGAACTGTTTTAGGGTCTTGGCTTATACTAACTCATGTAATCCTCATAACACCTGTCTTTCAGATGTGGAAGCTGATATATTATCAGCCAGCTGACTAATGACTGAATGGAATTTAAGGCAGGGGCAGGCCAGCTCCGTAAAACATGATCTAAACCACTAGTCTACTATCTTTTTGAGTGTACTATTTACGTAGTAATATTGTTTTAGATTTATCTGGTTATTTATCCATCTCCTTTTTAACCATTCCTTCCTGTCTACCATTCTTGACTTCTGGGGTCGATATTCTTTGCCCTAAGGTTTACTCTTGGTGGCAAATTTTCTGGTATATATTTAGCTGCAGATTTTTTTTTCTTGTTCTCTAATTTATATAACATTTGGAGTTAGCAGATAATTTTCCCTAAGATCTTTGAAGGTATATGATATATTACTTTCTAGTAATCACTGTTTAAAGTCTGTTGTCATCCATCTTTGTAGGTTATCTATCTTTTCTGAATAGTAATCTATCTTTTCTGTATTAGTTCACTTGGGCTGTCAGAATAAAATACCATAGACCGGGTGGCTTAAACACAAGAATTTATTTTCTCATAGTGTTGGAGACTAAAAGTCTGAGGTCAGGGTGTCAGCAAGGTCAGGTTCTTGTGAAAACTGTTTTCCTGACTTGAAGACACTCACCTTCTTGCTTTGCCCTTATATGGCAGAAAAAGGGAGAGAGAGGCAGCAAGCTCTATGATGTCTCTTCTTAGAGGCACTGATCCCATGAGACCAGAGTCCCATCCTCATGATCTCATCTAACTCTAATAACTCCCAAGAGCCCCATCCCCCAATATCATCCCATTTAGAGATTAGGACTTCAACATATGAAATTTTGTGAATGCAAACTTTTAGTCCATAACACTGTTCATAAGATCATCAGTTTGTAAGATTGTCTCTATAATTTCACTGTGATGTGTCCAGGCTTAAATTTTCTTTCATTTTTCTTACTTGGAATTGTATTTGCCAAATTGAAACATTCTTGTCTTCGATTCTGTAAAATTTTTATCTACACCTCTCAAAATGATGACTCTCCCTCATTAATGCTCTGTGGAATTCCAGTGGAATATTCTAGCTCTGTCTTTCATGGCTCAAACTTTGCTTCAATTTTCCATCTCTTTGTTTACATATGATCCACTTAGGTAATTTCTTCAGACATATCTTGTATATCAACATTTTCTTTACAAATATATTTATCTACACTGCTGTGTAACAGTCCACTGAGTTATTAAATTCAACTATTTTTTTATTTTTAAATTTCTATTTGGTTCTTTAAACTCTCTTAAATACTTCTTAATAGAGCCTTTTTTGTTGCTATCACATATTTTGAATTCCATCTCGTTAATGTTTTAAACATAGTTATTTTATATTTTGCACCCAAGAATTCCATTTGTGAAACATCTTAAATTTGCTTCTTGCTGTTTTCTGCTGGTCCTCACTAATGGTGGGGGTTGTGTGTGTGTGTGTGTGTGTGTTCAGTATTAGTTGTATAATTTGTTTTCACCAGTCTCTATGTGTGGGAATCCTGCAGTGCCTGTGTCAAGGGTCTTTCTGTGAAGGAATAATATTCGTTTGCTTTCTCCAGCTGCCATGCCCTCCTTAATACCACCTCAGAATCACTTTCAACTCATTTTTCAGCTGGCGGTTTCTGTAGCTACAGACATGTAGTCATGAATCCTGAAATGACCTTCTTCCTTCCACGTCGTATAAGCCAGGACATGCAGTTTTTTGTGTTACCTCTTTTTTTCTGGTGAAGACCTTTTTAAAGTCTATCCTATCGCTGAATTTGTGACCCTGAGAGTAAGCAATTATTTCAGTCCCAGCTCCATCTTGCACAGGTTCACTTCTATCTCCTCTGCCAGAGAAGCCGTTAGGGATCATCACTTCTAAAAAGTAGTTTGAGACTTGGTTTTACACCCTAGTTTGTGTCTTTCTCTTTATTTTTGTACCCAGAGGATTTCTCTTACTTTGTAGTATGCTCAGTTGTAGCTTTAGCAGTAGGTTTGTTTTCGTTGTCATATTGTATCTGACATTTCTAGGTATCTTCTTGGGCAACGATATTGAAATTATCTAGTCTTACATAATTAGGATAAAAAAAATCAAAATTTATTGTAAGTCATCTTAATGACCGTGAAGAAAGCTAGTGCAAGGAAAAAGCATCAATTCTGTGGATGACAGAGCAGAAGGAGGAAAGAACCTTGATGACATGGTTGTGCTACTAGATTAATCAACCCTGTAGTCACCCAACTGCAGCACTTTTTCTTTTTTGAGATAATTAATTGCCTTATGGTTTAAGTCACTTGGAAATGGGTTTTCTGTTACTCAAAGCTAAAGCACCTACCATGATCTATAATCGGTTTGTTTGCTTTGATTCCTCAACTGTTCCCACCTGTGCCTTGATTGTAAGGCCAGGTTGGTGTGATTTGTTGCCCAGCCTTTCAAAAGAGAACATTAAAGCAAGGGATTATCTGGCTCTAACAAAAATGACAAATACTTTGGACTGGTGTTTGCAAATATAGGGAAATATACATGAGATTTTCAATGGAAAACCTCTTAAGATTGTGAAATGAATCAGAAAAAATTTCAAAAAATATTCAATTAATATATATGAAAACAAAAATTATGTAAAACTCAAAGAAAATTATAGCATCACATTTCTTAGGAGATCCTAAAGTTTGAACCCAAGGGGAAGTAAAATAGACAGGTGAAGCAGATTGCAAAAAAGCCTGAAAAAGAAGTAAAAAGTGAAAGTGGAGAATTAATTAGAATATCTATGGAACATAAAGAAAAAATAGTAAGATGTTCCATAATCACATTGAGGAAAATGAAAGAATGATTATTTACAAACTTAAATTATTTCAGATTGTATTTAAGTTTTGTTCTTTATTAGTATTATTTAAACTTAATTCATCCCACAGAAATAGATATTTTCATGATTCTTAGAAGCCACTTGTATAAAACCAAGGAAAACGAGGGTACCATATAGACTTATATGTTTCTGTTAAGACCATATTTCTAGTCATTTCAGAGCTTCCTGAGAATTGCAATTATATAATATGACTCATATGTTTGAAAAGAGAGATCATCACTCCTCTGCAAACACTACTACTTACAACAACTAACATTTACCAAGCACATCCTCGATGCAGTGACTTTTAATTCACTCATATTGTTGTCAATCCTATTGATTGATAAGCGTTCTTATTGTAACCATTTTTTGGTTAAACATAGTTACAATTTAATATCTATACCTAAATCAGCTGTGGGCTAAATTAACACAAAATAATTGGAAACATCATGAAGGGAATGGGAATAATAGAATCGTGGCTTCATTAAAAGCACTTTGTCTATATTAGTCACTCCATATTAATTAATCTATTTTACTTTCAACAGATTTTTTTTTTATTCCATCCTCCTCAAAGTTTGCACGATAATGTGACTGCTTTCGGAGGAAGGGCTTGTTGAGGGACAGGAGTGAAAATTAGAAGGCCGTTGTGGAGAGTCTGGTGCCTTAGGCAAGAATTGTGAGAGTTGCAGCAAAGATTAATACAATTTTGGAAAATGACTATTCAACCTGAGATAAAGGAAGTACTCAGGGCTCCAGTAATGGACGATACTGTTCAAGCTGCTGCTCACATGGTGGAGATTAACCTGCTATTCTCAGGCCTGAACAGCGATGGTACAAGAGGAAATAGGTTTAAACCCTAGGAATAGAAATTACATTACATTTTGGGAGAGATTTTTAAGGTGAAAGGTGTTAAATACTGGAATGAGTACAGAGAGAAGTTGTCATATCTACTTTTACAAATAGTATAGCTTTTTATTTCTCTGGGATGATTTAAACATGAGAGATGAACTCGGTGACCTTTCTGGTTCACTCCTCGCCTTGTAATTCTGTGAAGAAATAAAATATTTCTTCAGAACTGCTCATAAATTTCATTAGGCTGCAGTTAGTATTCTCAGTGGTAAACTAGTTACTAAAGATTTCTTCTAAGTTTTCTGACCTTACTATATAAATAAAGCTTTGGCTCCTCAGTGGCTATAAAATTTTCGGTTTTAAGAATATTAAGTAAAATTCTTTTAGTTGTAGAAGTCAGCACAGTTTTTCAATGAAACACTCAAATGGACTTGGTTTATAGGCCTCTACTGAAAGCAGTACTATATTGTAAGAAGCAGTGTTTTGTTTTTTTTTTAAAGACTTTTTATTTATTCTTTGGAGAGAGATACAGAGAGAGCACAAGCAGGAGGAGAGGCAGAGGGAGAGGGAGAAGCAGACTCCCCACTGAGCTAGGAGTCTGATGTGGGGCTGGATCCCTGGACGCCGGGGTCATGACCTGAGCCCAAGGCAGACACTTAATCGGCTGAGCCACCCAGGCGCCCCTGTTTTGTTTTTTAACTGAATACTTATTGTGTCTGTTCTCAGCAGGAAAAGTATTAAGTGCTGGAAAGAATCAAAGATGTCTTTACTCTTCAGAAGAAAGATCAAATGAAAAACTCATACAGCAAATAAAAAAGATTCGAACTCGGGGTGAAGCACAGCAAGAAGACAGGTTGCGTATCAGAGAAGGGGGTGCCTTCCAGCCGGGTGCATGCACAGATGAGAAAGTAGGAAGCGTGCCCAAAAAGGATGAAATCTGAGCAATGTCCTAAAATATTAGTCTTTATTAAAATGAGGTTAAGAAGGAATACTATGTCAGAAGCAATATGGTTCTGAAAATGAGCATGAGTTCTTTGGAAATCTTCAAGTACTTCATAGATCTGAAATATTGGCCACATGGTGGGGTGAGAAGGGAGATACAGCCAAGCGCTGGCTCCTGGAGGAACTTCAGCACCAAACTATGGGAAGTGGGCTTAAATAGCAAAGGACAGGATTTGAAGTTAATTTTGAAAACTAAGTTTTGTTTTGTTTTGGTTTTTTTTACGTTGGGACAGGAAACGATATGTTTTGGGTCTGTATCTGTCATGACTGTGAACAGTGTTTATTATTTTTGAGGGGCAAGTGAACCATTTACCATTCCAAAATTATCAGGAAAGTTTGTTTTCACTTTCTTAGGAAAGCTATCCCCATTAGAGAGATCCTTATGCCGGGGCTAGAGAAGGCTGCAATGTTTTCTTGCTTTAAGGCAGGCACATTTGCAGATGTGTTTTCATTAAATTTAAGTCACAACTAGTTCTAAATATTCCTGTTTCTAGTAGTAAATGGTAGGTATTAAGAGTCCAAAAATATTAAAATGTAGAACATCACACTAGTTATCAATCTAATATCGATGCTATGCCAAACTAAACTATACTATAATAATACTATACTATGATAGAGATGCTGGGGTAGAGAAGAAAAAGAGGATAAGATCTTGGGCATTAGATGAACTTGTATTTTAGTCCTGACTCTAAGCTTTCCAACTTGGGAAACATCGAAAAATCAACCTCTTTGACTTTAATTTTCTAACTGGTGAAATTGAACTAATAAAATCCAACCCACAGGAATTTTTGTAAGGATCAATTGAAACAACACATGTAAAGCACTTACAGATTTCAGCACTTGGAAAGTACTTGATAAATGTTAGTCTGGTCCTGTGCATATTTGTAAGATACGGTAGGGTTGCTGAGGAGGAAGTCCTTCTCAAAGGCAAGTATATATCATAGATGTTGAAGAGTAGAGTTATGAGGAAAAAAATGATAATGAGAACAGAAATATCTGGCAACAATGGCCCAAAGGATGACATGAGAGGGGAATGGAAACATTGGTTATTCCGGAAATTTTCTACTTAGAAAATTGTAGCTTTTCATCTTCCATGTTCCCGTGGGCAAAAATAATACTGCCTCTCACTTTTAGAGTGTCAGCTATAAGGCAGGCAGTATATTTTTAATGCCCAAATAGTTGTATGGATAAAAGGATAAGTTGGGATCCCTGGGTGGCGCAGCGGTTTGGCGCCTGCCTTTGGCCCAGGGCGCGATCCTGGAGACCCGGGATCTAATCCCACATCGGGCTCCCAGTGCATGGAGCTTGCTTCTCCCTCTGCCTGTGTCTCTGCCTCTCTCTCTGACTATCATAAATAAATAAAAATTAAAAAAAAAATTTTTTAAAAAAGGATAAGTTATTCCAACAAATGGTCTATCAAGATCCTCTGTCAAGAGCAAGAAAACCCACCAAGGGTCCCCAAGCTCCAGAAGTCTGGCACCTGACAATAGGCACAGAGATTAGAGTCAGAAATGTAGATCACAATGGGTACTCTTAAACTGAAAGAAAACTGGAATGCTGATGATTTGACACATGGCTTCAGATTCAAGAGCCAAGTAGAAGTCCTGTTATTTTTGGATTCCAAAGAAGCTGAAGCCCAGACCTTTTTCTACACGGCCAACGTACATGAAAAGACAGAGCAGAAAGTGGAGTGGTTATGAAAATTTACATGATTGCAAAACTTGGTGGGGAGAATACTTTTAAGTAAATTTTAAAATTTAATTATTTGCTGAATTTTTGTTTTTTTAATGAATTGCTTTTCTGGCCTAGTGGCCTATACTTCTTTGCTAATACTTTCCACCACTAATACATAATGGGTTAGTCTTTGTTAATTAGTTCCAGGTGAAGTTCACACCTGCATAGACACTGTATTCATTAGCATAAATAGTCTATAGCTAGGTTCTAGTAGTGCCAGATAAAAAAAAAAATAGGACTTATTCTCCAAACTACTCACCACTATACACACATACTAATACTACTATCATTACTACTGCTTCTACACACACACACAGATTTGCACATGGATCTGTTTCTGAGTTCTGTGTTCTATTTCACGGGTTCCTTTGTCTATCCTTGCATCAGCACCACGTGGTCTTAAATACTGTCACTTTATATTGTCTTTACTGGTAGACTCATCCCACCTTATTTTCTTCTCTTCCAGAGTATCTTAAGAATATTCAACTATTAAAAAAAAAAGAATATTCAACTATTTACATTTTTAATCAACCTTATTGTGGTATAATTTGCGTACAATGATATTCATCCATTTTAAATGTATCTGATGAGTTTTGATAAATTTATAAAGCCACGTAACCAATGTCACAGTCAATATATAGAACATTTCCACCACTCCAAATAATCCATCATAGTCAGTCGTGTCCCTAGCCCCAAGCCAGGTCTGAGGCAACTCCTGATCAAATTTCTGTCATCATAGACTAGATTTATCTCAAATACATGCCATCTTTATTTTTTTTTTATTTTATTTATTCATGAGAGACACAGAGACAGAGAGAGAGGCAGAGACACAGGCAGAGGGAGAAGCAGGCTCCATGCAGGGAGCCCAACGTGGGACTCGATCTCCAGGATCAGGCCCTGGACTGAAGGCGGCACTAAACCGCTGAGCCACCCGGGCTGCCCACATGCCATCTTTAGATATACACTTTTTGAATATGACTTCTTTTTCTCAGCATAATGATTTTGAGATTCAACCATGTTGTGAAATGCATCACTAGTTTATTCCTTTTCTTCTGAGCAATATTCACAATTTACTGATTTTTTTTTACTGTTGATGGGTATTTGGGTTGTTTATTGTTTGGGGCTGTTATGAACAAAACTGCTATGAACATTCATATCCAAGTCTTAGTGTGGATAATTTCTCTTGAGTAAATGCCTAGAAATAGAATTGCTAGTTCATTTGCTAAGTGTATGTTTAACTAAGAAACTGACAAAAGATTTGGCAAAATGGTTGAACCACTTTACTTTCCTATAGATAATGAATGAGAGACCTGGTTGCTCTAGTCCTCATCATCATTTGGGCCATCAATTTAATTTTAGTTTTTCTATTAGATGTTTAATGGTATCTCATTGTGGCTTTAATTTGCATTTCCCAAATTACTGATGAGGTTGAGCACCTTTTCAAGTGCTTCTTTGCATTCCCTATCTTTGTTACAGTGTCTGTTCAAATCTTTTGCCCAATATTATTGAGGTGTCTTCTTACTAGTGAATTGTTAGTGTTTTTAAAAATATATTATGGATATGTCTTTCATGAGATACATGCTTTGCAAATATTTTCTCCCAGTCTGTGACTTTATATTTTTAAATTTTGATATAGTTTATCAATTTGATCTCTGCTTTTTGTGCTTTATCTAAGAAATATTTTTATAACATAAGTCACAGATTCATCCTATGTTTGGTTTTACATTGTGGTCTTTGAGTCATTTGAGTTAATATTTATACGTTGTGTAATATACGATTAAAGTATTTTTTAACATATGGATATCCAAATATTTTATAATCATTGGCTAAAAAGAATATTCTTTCCAAATAGATGATTGTGTCATCTGCCAGTAACGACAGCTTCAATTCTTTCTTTCCCGTTTAAATACCTCTTATTCATTTGTCCTGCCTTATTTCACTAGCTAAAACCTCCGGCACAATGTTGAACAGAAGTAATGACAGCAGATAACCTCATTTTGTTATTCATCCTAAAAAAAATCTTTCAGTATTGCCATTCAATATAATTTTAGATGATATTTTTGATTCTTATGAGGCTGAGAAAGTTTCCTTCCATTTCCAGTTTGTAGAAAGTTGTTTTATCAGAAATAGATGTTGCATTTTGTCAAAATACTTTTTCTGCATTGTTAGAGATAATCAGATTTGTTTTCTTTTTTAGTTGTTAATTATTTATATTGATTGATTTTTAGAAGTTAAAATTTGCTCACACTCCAGGGATAATCCCAAATTGGCCATGGGTATACTCTACTTTGTATGTATAGTTGCAAATAAATTTGTCTCAGTTGTGTTTAGAATTTTTCCATCTGTTCACAAAGGGATATTGGTCTGCAGTTTTCCTGTAATATTTTGTCTGATTTTGTTATCAGGGTAATGGTGGCGTAATAAAATGAATTGGAAAAGACGTCCTTCTCTTGGATTTCCTGGGAAAGTTTGTGTAAAATTGGTTTGGAAGAATTCACATTGAAGCCATTTGGGCCTGGAAGTTTTGTTTGTTTGTTTTCTGGAAACTGTTTTAATTAAAAATTTGACTACTTCAGTAGATATAGGGTTGTTTAGATGGTCTGTTTCTTCAGGTAATTTCAATAGTTTGTGTTTTACAAGGAATTTTTCTATTTCATCCAAGTCAAGGATTGGCAAATTTTGCCATAAAGACCTAGAAGGTAAATACAAACCATCCTTAGCTCACAGGACATAAAAACAAAACTGAAATTAAAACAAAAACAGACATGGTGGATATTTTTCACATCAGACATTGAAGATTTTATCTCTGGATTTTTTTTAATATTCCATGTCTATATGTAGTTTTTGAACATATGGGAGAAACTGCTGAAACTTGACCCTATTAAAGCATTCTACCTAATGTCCTGTTTTCCATCTGGTCTGTGGGAACAGAAACTATTGCTGTGAGCAGGGATACTGTGCTCTTAGACTTTTGGACAGTTTTTTCTTCACATGCAGCACTAGTCAGTTCTTAGCTGAATCCTCAAGGTAAACCTTTGCAGTCCTCTAGAACTTTGTCTTTCTGCAACTTCCCTCTTCCTACATTTCTTCCTTCCTTCCCTCCTTCCTTCCCTTTCCTTTCCTTTCTTTCCTTCCTTCCTTCCTTCCTTCTTTCCTTCCTTCCTTCCTTCCTTCCTTCCTTTGTTCCTTCTTTTTTTCCTTCCTTCTCTCTTCCTTTCCTTTTTCCTGTCCTGTGAACCCAGATACCCTGGTCTTCTGACTATAAGCGCCATCTGCCCAACTCAGAGAATTCATTAGGCTTCATCTGGGTCACAGGCAAGAAATTCTCTCAAGACAGTAAGCTTACCTCTTTTTTTTTTTTTTTTTTTAAACTCATCTCACAGGGATTTCTGTCTTTTGATATCTGTTGTCCAATGTCTTTAAAATAACCATTGTTTCATATGTTTTTCTTGTTTTGTTGTCATTAATGTTGATTATTTCTGGTAGAAGAGTAAATCTGATATCTTTTATTCACTTTCATCCCTTTGTATTTTTATCTAAATTGAAAAAGACAGCATGAATTCTCCATAAAAGCTTGATTCTTTTGGTTGGAATTTTGTTGCTAAATGCAAGGATTCTATATATCAGTTTAAAATGGATATAAACTGACAGCCCCAGTGGCTCAGTGGTTTAGCACCACCTTCGGCCCAGGGCCTGCTCCTGGGGACCCGGAATCGAATCCCATGTCAGGCTCCCTGCATGGAGCCTGCTTCTCCCTCTGCCTGTGTCTCTGCCTCTCTCTCTCTCTATGTCTCTCATGAATAAATAGGTAAAATCTTTAAAAAAATAAAATAAAATAAAAAAATAAAATAAAATAAAATAAAATAAAATAAAATAAAATAAAATAAAATAAAAATCTGTTGGGATCCCTGGGTGGCGCAGCGGTTTGGCGCCTGCCTTTGGCACAGGGCGCGATCCTGGAGACCCGGGATCGAATCCCACGTCGGGCTCCCGGTGCATGGAGCCTGCTTCTCCCTCTGCCTGTGTCTCTGCCTCTCTCTCTCTCTCTGTGACTATCATAAATAAATAAAAATTAAAAAATAAAAAAAAATAAAAAATAAAAAAATTAAAAAAAAATAAATAAATAAAAATCTGTTTAGTAAGGAAGTAACCAATCTGTGAACGTGGTATATGCCTGCTTTACAAAAATTCAACATTTCTCACTTGAGCTTAGCCAAAAGGCCAAGAAGCAATAACATTTCTCAATAGTAGTTAATCATCTTTGTAGACAGCTTGCACAGTTTTTAGGTTATTTGTAGAAATCTGTGATTTTTTTTTTTGGTATTTTAATTGATATTTTAATTTTATTGCTTCTTTTGTTAAAAAAGCTTATTGCTTTTATTGCTGTATGAAAGGAATGCAATTGATTTTTTTCTTATTTTGACTATGTATCTAATGAGCTTGCTACATTTATTAGTATTTCTGATAATTTATCAAATCATCTACAATTTTATTTTTCTTTCCTTTTAATACTTATCCCTCTTATTTCTTTTTGTTACCTCAGTGAACCTCTAGTACAATGATGAATAGAGGTAGTAAAACCAGACATTCTTATCTCATTTCTAATCTCAAAAAACCCACTTTGTTGTATCATTAAATATTGTTTGTTGTATTATTTCTTTTATTCCTAACTTTCAGAAATTTTCATCAGGGATAGATGTTAAGTTTTATAAAGTCTTTGTTCTTTATCTATTAAGATGATGCCATTTTTCTTATTCATACTACTAGTGTGGTAAATTTAACTGATTTTTAATTGTTAAACAATCTTTATATTGCTGAAATAAATCAATGTATATACAAACATGTATTACCCATGTTTGTATTTTATTGGATTAGATTTGCGGCTATTTGCTTATATATTTTGCATCACTTTATGAATAAAGTTGAACTGTAATTTTTATTTTTCATAATGTTCTTGTCAGGCTTTTAAATTTTTCGATTTTTCTGGCTTCTTATAATTTGTTAGATAGAATTCCATCGTTTCTATTCTTTGAAAGAATTTTTGAAATGGCCTGTTTTTCTTTATATCATCCAGATGGTATACCATACAAGGCCTGGTGTTTTGTTTAAGTGGAAATATTTAATTACATTCAATTTCTTTAATAGTTAATTTAATATTTCTATCCCATGCTTATTTTTATTTACAATAAGAGAAGGACTGCAAGCACTGGAGAAAGAATGGTCTTTTCAGCAAATGGTGATAAAATAATTACATATCCATGTAAAAAAGTGAAAAGTATGCCCCCTACTTACAACATATATAATAGCCTCAGTTGAATTGTACATCTTTATATGAAATTAAAATCAGAACAGCTTGTAAAAGACTAGGAGGAGGTTAGGAAATGATTTCTTATACAGGAAAGAATAGTAGTAACCATAAAAGTAAATATAAATGAAACTAGGTTAAATTTTTTTATCATCAAATGACATCATTAATGAAAAGGCAAGCCATATAGTGGGAGAACATAAAGGCAACACATGTAATCTATCAATGACTTTTATATAGAATAGATAAAAAAAGAACTTCTGCAAAATAATAATAAGGTAAAGAGCCCAGTAGAAAATGGGCAACAGACTTGAGTAAGCATTCCATGAAAGAAGATATCCAGATGCCCAGAAAACATAAGAAAAAGTGCTCACACTTAATAATCACAGAGATTAAAAGTAAACAACAATGAATCAATACTGCATATTTACCTGGATAGGTAAAATTTTAAAAGATTTTCAACATCAAATGTCAATGAAATTTGGAGACAAATGGGTACTGCTAGTATGAGTATAGGTTGATATTACCACCGTGGAAACTAGTTTGGCATTATCTAGTATACTTGAAGATTAAGCATATCCTATAATCCATCAATTCTACTACATAGACTTCAAAAGACATAAAAATAGTTGTAGCAGGAATATTTCTAATATTCAGAAACGTAAACAGCTCAATTGACCATCATCAGGAGAATGTATAAATCAACTGGAATCTAATCACATAATGGAATAATTATTAAATAGAACCATAAAAGTAAATAGGGCCAACCTACACATAAAACCATATAAGAGAATCTCACAAATACAATTTTGACTAAAAATAGACAAACAAAAAAATCAGACCTTATAGGATGTATAGTGCATTATAAACTTCAGGACCTGGCAAATGTGTATAGTGTTTAGGTAACCACACTTGTGCAATGAAATTATAAAGACAAACAGTGATGTGATTTCATAAAGTCAAGATAGTTGCTACCTCTAGGAGTGAATTGGCATAATGATTAAGAGAAGGTACAGGGAGAGTCTTATGAGATGCTGCTAATGTTCTGGTTTTTGGCCTGATTGTTTATTACATAAAGATTTCCACTGACCTCTGCATCTTTATTTTGCCCACCTTTCTATATGTGCACAATAAAGAATTTTTGCACCAAAAAAAGTTTTAAAACCTTATATTTCTATAAACATATTCTTTTTTTTTGCACTCAAACATCAGGTCGCTCTGACTCATTATCTACATCTAGGCTTCTCTCACTATCCATCTGGGTGACATAAGGCATATCAGATTTTTTATTTATAAAACGAGAATGTGTTATTAGTATAGGACTATCTTCTTCCTGTTCTGAAATTCGACAACTTTATTTGCTCACTGTTTCATTATTTTAACTATAGAGTTTCACCATCATTGTTTCTGTGTTACAATTGTCATATCATTACTTTATCATGAGATATTTATTCTAAGCAATAATTAATATTCCCTCCAACAGAGTTACAACTCAGAAACCATTTCAGTTCTACCCCTCAGAGTCATATCCAGAAACAAATGGTGATCAAGACTGAGGATTGCTTGATAATGACATAAACTCTCAATTTTAATCTTATGCTAGAAAAAAAAAGAAATGGTTAATTAATGTATTTTTTCTCTTCGTGATTGTAATAGGATTTGAAAAACAAATGTTATCACCTTCCCACTACAGTCTGTTTGCTAGTTTTGTTAGTGTTTCTTCACCATATAAAATAGGCGCTAGGCATTATAATGGCCCCCAAGGACACCAATGACCTAATTCTCAGAATCTGTGAATATGTCATTTTACATGACAAGAAGAAACGAAGTTTGTGACCTTAAAATAGGGCAGTTACCCTAGATTGTCTGAGTGGGTCCATGGTAATTTCTCAAGTTACATGAAAGGAAGGAAGAAGGAGGCAGAAATATTAGTTTTCGAGTGAAGAGATATGGAAAAAACTCAACTAGCCATTTCTGGCTTTGACAGTGGAAGTGGGGCATAAGCCAAGGAATACTGGCAGTTTCTAGAAGCCAGAACGGCAAGAAAATACATTTTCCCCCAGAGCTTCATGGAGAAAACCCAATCCCACTGACACATTTTAACCCACATTTAGCCACATTTTAGGCCACTGAACCCATTTCAGTCTCCAAGCTCTAAAACCATAAAATAATAAATTTGTGTTGTTTATAGCCACCAAGTTTGTGGTAATTTGTTATAGCAGCAAAAGGATATTTATACAATAATACTGTTTCCTTGGGTATAATATTGTGTAAAAGTGAAAGCATCATAGATGTATTTCCATTCCTATTATCATTATCATTATTATTATCATTATTATTGTTGTTATTTTTACCTCCTAAAATCTTGGAGTCATATTTTTAAAAGAGACACCATAAAAAATTTTTAAAGCCAAATGGCATAACTGAGTTGCCAATAAATACCTGAGAAAGTAGAAGAAAATAGATCATGGTGCTAAAATTCACCCATATCCACAAGAAGACGTTACACAGGGTTGTGATTTTTCCCCCAATTTTGTAGGTAATTGTTAAATAATAATTTAAAATCAGGGCAGTCCAGGTGGCTCAGCAGTTTAGCACCTGCCTTCAGCCTAGGGCATGATCCTGGAGACCCGGGATTGAGTCCCACGTCAGGCTGCCTGCATGGAGCCTGCTTCTCCCTCTGTCTGTGTCTCTGCCTCTCTTTCTTTCTCTCTCTCTGTGTCTTTCATGAATAAATAAATAAAATCTTTAAAATAAATAAATAAATTAAAATCAGAGTAGTCACTCCAAAGGTAGAAATCAAGTAGAAGACTTTTAGGAAAGATGAACTGATATATAATAAAGATACCTGTGTGCATGCATATATTTGAGAGAATACTACGAAAAGTAGTCACAGGGAGCGGAGGTCTGTGGTTGTGCATGCTAGTAAGGGGTGCTTGAAAGAGAGGTGTGTGTGTGCAATATACCGATCAAAGATAAGAGTGTATATTTTTCTTTAAAGATTATTATCAATACAGTCTCAATAACTGAATAATGAAGTCAAAGTTAAAACTCATGAATACCCAAAGATTTTTGTCAGTTGCCCTAACCTTAATTTGTTTGTTAAATTAGTCAAAACTCTTCTTAGAGTTATTAAAAAGGAAAATTGTAGGGTACAAACATATGTGAAAAAGCAACATGAAACAAAAACCCTTTTGCAGTAATGGAGATTATAAACACAGTTTACAAGTGAAGGAGGAAAACAACCAGATTAATTTATCACAAAGATTTTAGGTGGCAAAACTCATTGAAAAATGTGTTTTATATGTTTCAGTTAACATTGTATAACTAGACTTCCTTCTTATTTCTGTTGACTCTTAAGTGTTTTCATGTATGCCATATCCCCCATCACTTAGGAGAAATTGCTTTGTATTACATTTCATTCAAAATGTATCTTTTAAATATATTGTACTTGCTCATGAAATATCCCTTATTTGAAACTGTAGGTATAGCTGTATGAGTAACTTTTAAAATCATATATGTTTATGTGAAGGGTTTTTAAATAATATTTTTAATTATAAGCTGAACAGGAACTCAGAATCCTTCATCTCCTTATAAGGTATTCTTATTCTGAAGGTATTCTCTACCTACAGCTTTTGTATAATGCTTATGCTAATATGAAAAGGAGTTCCTGGATATTTACTCCATTACATGGAGTCCAAATAAACTCATTTTAAAAAGATATAAGTCGGATGCTAAAAGGAGTTCTTGGTTTAACTCTTAAAATCTGAACCAAAACTAAGAACTTGTTTTTCACAATGCTTTGGAACTAGCTTTTTGGCGGGGGGGGGGGGGGGGGGGGGGGTGCGGTAGAGGAGACTAAATCTGGTGTAGAGTGAAGGAAACTTGATCTTTGAGAGAAAATGCAAATGCTAACAACCTAAGGGTGCCACCTGTCTGGCTTCCTTGAGAACCACAGAAATATGTGCTTTTGCAACTGAACTCAGTCTGATGTTCAGAGCTGCAAAGCCCCCCACACCTGGTGGGAGCGGGGTCCACCAGCAAGCTTATTTCTCAACCAGACTTCCCACACTTTTGGTGCTGAATGGGCAAGACGGCAACAACAGATGGAATATTACTGCGGCACAAAAAAACATTTGAGGGAAAACATGTGCAGATGTATTTTGGCCATGAAACTATGTGAAAGGTCTTACAATTTGAGAAATTAATTAGAAAACAGAACTGTTGTGTAGAATTTGAGAAAGTTTTTGGCAGTAAGCAATTAACATTTATAAAACCAAATAGCCAACGCTTTTCTCCTCATCTTTCAAATAAAACATTTTATTTCCAACATTTTCCCTTCCTAATTTAACAAACTCACAAACCCATATCAATGTACCAGTGGTGAATGGATACAGCCCTTAACTGATAAAGCTTTGCTATGGGAATGGAACTTTTTTTTTTAATGTAAATTCCTCACATTTTGGATTTTATTCTTTTTGACATATTTGTGATTTCCATTTGTTCTAAATTTGCAAGGTGAGAAACCTTTTAGGTCAACCAGATTTATAGTGAAATCTATTCATTCTATTTGTAGAATTAGGCAGTAATCAATAAGTTTTTATTTACTGTCTTAATGAAGACTTGGCCCAAAGTATTAGACTTAAACATTCATACTGATAGAAAATTCAGACTTCTTCAGCATAAAAATGCAGTGTGGTGATAAATACATGCTTTACATAACAGAGCTAAGATTCTATAACCTAAGAGAGGTTAAAATAATTGTTTACCTTCCTACATATTTATTCAAAAGTTAGTATGCTTTATTATTCATATTTTATAACACCTCCAGTGTGCCAAAAACTACCTGAGGATATTTAATGCTTTTTTCCCTTTGTTTTTATTTTTTAAAGCAATATTAGGTTTACACAGAATTGTCCATACACCCCCTAAGCCCACATTTATTACAATTGCTGAAACTATGTGGACACATTATCACCCAGAGTCCACAGTTTACATTAGGTTTGCTCTTGGTGGACATTCTACAGGTTTGGAAAAAAAAATGCATAATGAAATATATATACCATTATAGTGTCATACAGACCATTTTTACTGCCCTAGAAATCCTCTTTTCTCTGTCCTCCTTGACGGATTTTTAACCTTCACAATAACCCTACAGTGGACATCCTTAATTCCTTAATTCCATTCCATCCTTAATTCCATTTTGTTGATGGGGGAATTAAAATCTGGACATGTCATATAAGATTCGAACTTTGTTCTATATGACTCTTCAGTCTGTGTTTTTCCCAATTTCACAGTGGCTGTTTTCAACCAGGATTCCAAATGACCACCTTTTGTTTGTTTTATATTGTTTTATTTATTTTTGGTTTGTTTTGTCTTGTGCTGTCATCACTGTCAAACTGAAATAAACTTTCCGGCCTCATTGGAGAATAGTTCTTCTGGCACCACGTTCATTGGAGATAATAGAAGTCTTGCTTAATATTTTACACTATCAGCTCAGCTGTCAGATTTAAAACCCAGTTCTGACACTCTGATGCTTCTCCTGCTGTGTGCTGCCTCATGCTCTATGCCTTCAGAGTTTTCATCCATAAAACAGGGGCAATATTATTTCAAAGATTTAATATTTAAATGATTCTAAGGTAACTGCCTCACACATAATAAATGCTCAATCAATGGTAGCAATTACTTTCTTATTTTAAGAAAGAGATGGAAATGGGTTCAGTAGTTTTAATACTTATAATCTCTTGTTCTTTCCATCTGTTGGAGTAGGTTATTTAAAAGAGGATTCTAGTTACACTTGCTCTGGTAAATCATTTTATTGTTTGTTACAAAATTGTTGGGATGTGAGACCAGGAAATGCTGTGTTTTTTCCTTTAAATTAACACTTTATTGTTTGGGTATCTCCGGGAGTACTATAAAAACTGAAATGTTGGCGTGTTGTTCTACATTATTTATATTTTTATGTTAGCCTGCAAGGTTTGCCTGCTATAAACAAGCAAGTACAAGGAGTAAGTGCTCCAAAGGAGATATTCCTTTCCTAGCACAGTTAAAATTGAATCCGCAGTTAATTTTTCACTTCCATTTTATTCTTAGAACAAAGTATTATACAGATTATGGTTTTTTGAGTCATATGTAAGAATGATGATTATAAGGATTTTTAAAAATACAAAATTTTAGCTTTTATGTTAAAAATGGAATCTCCCAAAAAAAATGGAATCTCTCAAAATGTATACTTAGATTTTATCAGAACTCTGGACCAAGTAATCATAAGCATCAATTATATTTTTATATTATGACTTAGGCGAATTCCTATTTTTAAAGATTAAAATACGTAGGAATAAAATAGCTTCACAGTTTTACGTATTTAAGTCCATCTACATTCACTATCTCTTTTATTGCCAAAAACACATCCCCAGAAATTTAGAAAATATAGTATTAACATCATCACTTTGTAGGTGAGAAAACAGAGACACAAAATAGAACTGAGTGACTTGTCTGAAATAACACACCGGTTGTAAATAAATCCAGGACTGGGGCTTATCTTCCCTATTTAAAGTCTTTGTAAAATTTCTTAACACACCAATAAGCGGAATTCTATTCTGATTCCACGTCCTTCTGCTCCCAAAATATCTAGTATGAGTCGTGTAGCCCGGAACCAAGATGTTCCCATTTTCTAAATGTCTGCACAACCAAGTCATTAGGCATAACTAACTGCTATCACAGCCATCTGTAAATGAGCTTTGAAAGAAACAACTTTGATACTGTAACAGAAAACATCACAGAGGCAGAGAACAGTATTTTATTTGATGAGTTTAACAATATCTCAACTAATAAATTGCCTGTCATCCCTGCCCAGTGTAGAGATAAGGGGATGAGGACATGTAGATGCCCTTTTTGGCTTGCCAATTTGTAATTATTCCATGACAAAACACAGTGTTACTATGATTGATGAAACATTTTAGGGGAAAAAAAAAGGTGAGGGGAGACTTAAATGGAAAGATTTTATTAGGTTTTAAAATGACACTGCTAACAATAGTGCTGGGGAAAAATAAACACAAAAACATTTTAAGTAGATAGCAAGAATGCAACCTAATCCAAACTGCCTAGAATGTCCTTGCTGTTCTCACTTACTTTTGCATCATATATGGGGATGCAAACAACTTAATTCTAAGGTTATTGTTGCAACCTTTTCTGCTTTGTACTTTGATCAGAAATAGTGTCTGAAATAAAAATGAGGTACCTCTAAGACTTCAGTGGCTTGTCATAAAAGGATGTTATTAAACATAAAAAAAAAAATCCAGTAACTGCATACCCTGAGCTAGAAAAGCACTAGAGTGATAAGGAAATGTACATTATACAATAATATTAAGATCACTCTGATCTTGAGCATTCATTTTTAAGTTGGACAAAGTTTTTGAATCAATCTCCCTTGCTCTTAAGTATTCGTATCTCAAGTTATATAATCAGTTTTACCGTCCCATATTGGGTCAGATCACTGGTCCAGAAAATAAGGCATCAGGTCTTTTCCCAGAGTCTGTGCTATTAGCTAAATCATCTTCACACTGCTCAGTGTACCTAACCAGTGGTATAAGGCTACAAAACTGATGGAGGAAAGCAATTTCTAACTGACCCTTAAGGCAATTATTTTAGAGCTGGAAGCGTGATATTTGATTACACCTAGTATCATTTTCAATTTAAATAGCTATAAATTACTCACATCTTTTTTTTGAATGGCAACAAATGGTTTTAAATCAGTGAACTCTTCTGAGAATTGAAGAAATGTCCATATGTTTATTATATGCCCCATAAAACAGGATTTCTTTACATGCTTTAATTATTTCTTGGGGCCATGATTTTATTATGTGTAAATTTATTTTTATTTTTATTATTTTTTTACTAAGAAATCCCATAAAATAGTCAAGTGACTAATGATTTGAGACCAGCCATACATAAATGATAAAATAATAGTTTTGTGACATGCTTTATGATAAAAACAGGTTTGTCTTAAAATATAAACAAACGTCATGTCTAATCCTGCTGGGATGAAAACTAGGAGTACAAGATTTATTTTTCACAGTCCCAAAGTAGATCTCAAATATCTAAATTCAATTAGAGGCCTTTGTCCTCTTAAAGAGGCTTCGGAAGGCAGAGGGAGTTAATCTTGGCAGCACTCTGGAAATGAACAAACCCCAACTAGCCTGGGTCAGAGGAGTTTGGGATCAGCACACTGGCAAGCAAAGGAGCAAAGTAGGGTCAGGGAAATACGGAGTATGAATTACCTACTGAATACCACAACCTCCATTGCAGTTTGAACACTAGTATGACTTAGACCTCTTACAAACCATATACCAAGTAATAAACAGTTTGTTGATAAAAGGTGTATGACATACTCATATCTGGGTGCAAACAAAAAAACTCAGTATTGTGTTCACCTCATTGGACAACCATTTATTGTGCATGTACTATGTAGCATATATATATATATAAATGTCTGAAAATACAAATATCAATTATTTATGGTCTTTTTCCTTGATAACCTCACAGTTTAAAATCAAGGACATATTTATAGTGAGTTCATCCAGTTATAAAATATGGAAAACTTGTTTTAATAATAATGAAATATGAAAATAAGCTTTTATGTATATCATAGTTTGGCACATCAAGTCTACTTAAGAAAAAGTAAGCTTCCATGGCCATTTTTTCTCAAGCAGATTGGCGCCATGTTTTTTATTCATCAAAAGTTGTTATTTGAGTAGCTTAGCCACAGATTTTTAAGTCTGTTCTTACAATTATTGTACTTTATTTTGTACGTGTTAAGACATCTGTCAGATTTGAAAGGATATGTCACCAAAAAGATCGAAAAATTATTGAAATTAAATTTCTGTATTTTTTCTTTCAATGATTAAAAACTATGTATACTTATACAGACATATATATACATGTATATATATAATTATAAATACATAAATGACAGTCAAAATACATAAATGACATTTCACGATAATTTTTGATGAATGTCTGATATGACTTATGGCAAATACCTAAAGAAAAAGAGGTCATCCTGACATTGTCAAGATAAAGTTTATGTTTGGATGGAGAAGATGGAAAGAAAAGAATCAAAGGTGCCTTCAACACAGGTCTGCACAAGGACTCATGAAATAATGATGTGGATAAAAAGAACTTGAGGCAAAATGGCTGTCATCTTTGAGGAGGAAGGTAATAAATTAAAAGGTCCCATAGTTAATTTAGGGAATTGTTGGAAGAGGTAAGTAGGAATATCTAGTAGCTATTGAATTAAAATGCAGAGAGAGATCAAGGATGTAGAAAAACAAAACAAAACAAAAAATGAACCTGTCCCCAATGGTAATAGTTGACTACAGAGAGTGACTATGATCTCCAAGAAGGAGAAGGACAAAGGGCTGCTAAGAGAGGCATATTAGGGATGCACTAAATGTTGATTGCAGACAGCCTGAAATGCTGCCCATGCTTTGCTTTCTGGGCCCTGCACTATAATTAAAGGATCTGAAAAAATGAGTGTTAGGCTTTTGCCCTACCAATTAAAATTTAACATAGATTTGACCATTAAACAAATACTGTTTTTTTGATATTTAATATTGATCAGTCTGATATCAAGATGCACCTATTGACTGATGGAGAAGTAAGTTGTGATTTTTGCCATTTCCTTCTCCGAAATTAACATAGTCTTGTCTCTAGGAATGGATCATAAAATGTGCAAGACTTAGGCTGGTACCATCAATGTAGGCATCAGGAAAGAATATCACTAGACATCAGACAAGCAAAATCCTAGTTTAACTAAAAGAAAAAAAAAACACAGACACAACTGATAGTTTTTGCATTCCAATACCATCTCTCACACCTAGATGCAGTGAATATAGAGGTCAAAGTTATAATCGCAAATTATAGAAGGCAGCATATCATCATTATACTATGTACAGTTGGACCTCATGTAATATTAGAATGGAATGTGAAAGGATTAGAGTCAACTTCATGATACAGTTAAAAGAGTACTAGGTAGCTGTATGGATAAATGTTTAAACTTTTGGTAAGTATAGATTAGATACAGGGTTTTTTTTTTCTAAAACATTCTATTACATTAATCAAGTGTCATAAAATTTATGGCATCTTAAAATCAAGGAAACAGGTTCTCATTGATAGTTAAATCAGGCTGCTAGTGATGTAGGTATATACTTCGATAGTGTGTCATCTCCATTTTCGTGGTTCATGGATTTACTTTTAAATTTGCTTTAAACTTTACGTGCATTCATTGTTAGCAAAATATAACTGAATTTCATCTGTAATCTGATCTAATAAAATGTGTCTTATAATGAGAAATATAGGTCTTTTGCATGTAGTGTAACAGTTGATAGATTTGATAGATATTTTTATTCTAGCAAAATTATTTCATGTTAGGTATTTTATTTTACCTATAGTTTCATTTTTTTCCCTCTTAATTTTAACTTCGCAATTTACTATTCCTCCCTCTTTTCTTTGTTTTTTTTTTTTTTTTTGAAAATTCAGTTGTGAATTTTCAGTCCATTTCCTATCTAGGGGCCAAAGGCAGGACCCCCCAAGATGGGGCCACTTTAGCATGAAGGTTCTTTTGAGTTACAGAGGTTAGAAAAGAGACCTGCTCCAGGAAGAAAGCTATCACCAAAGACAACTATGTTATACTACAAACCAGGTATGGTAGACACAGAAGAATCTAGCAAGGCCTGTTTGATCAAAGTCCTCTGTGACCCACTGATTCTGAGTGGTCCAACAAACATTTGTTTATCAAACTTGAAATCTAAAAATTAATTAATTAATTAATTAACTCTTTTCAGCATCCTGTGAATTGCATTCCTTTGAAGTCCTGCACCCTAACCTCTTTCTCCTTAGATCAGAATGACATAAATACATTTTTGCCTGACTGTCTTTAGCATTTCCACATCTGAGTGGCTTCTCCCATCCATACACTATTAAGTTTGATTTTCTTCTGTTCATCTGTCTCATGTCAATCAGATTCTTAATCCAGCTAGAAAGACCTTGAATGGGACAGGAAATTCTTGTTCCCTGACACCTATTCCTGGTGCTCATAATCAAATCCATATTTTTATCCTTTACTAATAGTAAGTAACAACACCTCCTTTCTGCAGTGTGCTCTGCTTGCCCACTGTACCCTATTCTCACCTTGACCAAAGTAATATCAACTCTATGAACCTTACTATGTCCCTACTATTAGTTTTTCCTGTCAGCAAATATAAGAATCTTAAGCATCTCTTATTTTACACGTCCGTAATCCTACAGTCATTATCCATTTGAATTCATATATTGTAGAGTTGATCATCCACCATTAGTACACCTCAATCTAACCTTCTTCTGTGTTGAGCCCTGTCTACTAAATCCCATCCTTATTTGATTAAAACATTATCTTGAATGTTTATTTCACAGAGAGCACTTGGGTGGGTGATCTACTCTCTGAATCCATGTGTTTCTAAAAATGTTTATCACCCTACTGAGTAAAAGGTTTCTTTAGCTGGTTAGAGAACTATAGGATCAGTTATTTTATCCCAGTGACTTGCACATGCTAGCCCACTGCCACTCAGTTATGTTAGTGAGAATTTGATGCTATTCTAATCATTTTTCCTTTGTTAACTGGCAACTTTTTTTGGTGACTGAGAGCTTATAAGATTTTTCTCCCTATCACGGATTTGATTTTCTCCTTGAATATGTATTACTTTAATGATTAGAAACAAAAATCAATAAAACTAGTTTCTCAAAAACTATTTCATAACCATCACTTAAGTACCAGAAAGACTAGAAGAGTGTTATTCATCTTTACTATTAAAGTTAATAGATACAACAGAATGAGAAAAAAATTAGAATCATTGATTCATAAATTGAAATAAATGTATGAGGATTTTTACCCTACCCTCTGCAGCCAATGAGCAAGAGAAGTGGCTTCCAGTGTCTAGAGAAATAAGATGGCTTGTTTTCTTTCTTTGCGTATTCTACTTGGTTTTACTCATTTGCTCTAAAAGGTGTGTTTAAATAGTTCTGACAAAGAGAGGAGCAAAAAATGATCATAGCATAGAATGGGAACATTTTCTTAAGTGCTACATTTCCTTCAGAAAATAAATAAATCAAAAACAGCAACAGAGACCATTCTATCCATGAAGGGGTGTTGCGGGGGGAGGGGGGGATATATCCTTGACAAAATCTGAACCATAATCAAAGGCACACTTTTCCTTTCAAAAAACTTGAGATAATATCTGTTGCTTCAGTTTAAAAAACACATTTTCATTGAAGAAATTCTTTAAAATAATGAATACCCAGTGGGAAAACTTGATTCTTATGTAATCTTATTTTCTTTACCATGATAATTCTAACATCTTGCGTTTGATATATATGACTTTTCTTTACTAAATTGGATTTGCTAAATCAATGGTCATAGAAACATGAGTTTATACCAAGTGTTCTATAATCAACAATGGAAAAGTGAGAAGTGTATCTTCAGTGCTGGATTTATTTATTTTTTATCTGTCTTCCTAATAATTCTGCAAATGTGAGTCTGTGTATATGGAGGGTGGGTCATGTGTGTATCATATTCTGGCCTGCACTTAAAGATTCGGGTGCAGAAGAAATTCCTAGAGGGGAAGAAGAATATAACTCTGTCTTTCTTTTCCTTGTCTTATATAGAGGATGTAATGACGTCATTTCAGTGTGGAAACAATAACTCCAGTTCTTTTCTTGGCTGGCTGAACCCATTCTAATTCCATTGTAGTTCTTTTATCTTTCCCTTCTCCTGACCTTTTCTTCCCTTTACCTGTATGTTTACTTTAATATTCCCAAGAAAATTACAAACCGCAGAAAGTCCATAATTGAGGAGGCTAATAATGATGATTTTTCTAAGTTCATTGGAGCATTGGGGATGAGAAGAGAATTGCCAGTGCTACTGGAAACAAATGAGCCCAGCAGGCTGCCTTGGGGAGAAAAAGAAAAGGAAAAAAATAAAGCTTTGGCGTTGCTCCACCTTTGACATAGAGGGCCTGTTTCACAAGGAATCACATAATAGTTATAGTCATTTTAGTGTTCAGATTTACGGAGCAATACTGGCGATCATGTCCAGAGGGAAAATGTGTGTAAGAGCTATGCTGCTGTTAAGGTTCCGTGGCTTTCAAGTTGTTATAATCCATTTGAGCCCCACCAATATCTCAAGTGCTTGGAAAAGGGAGAATAATATTTTCTCTTTTTTAATTATTTTTCCCTGACTGAGGTCAATAGATTAACCAAAATGGAATACCAACTCAAATTGTGTTCAGCTTCTGGAATGCCAGTGTTTTATAAAACCACAAAAAATTCACAGAATTTTACTTTATTATACAGAAAGCAATACAGTATGATTTGTTGCCCAAAATGTGTCATTACTTGGATAGTCAATATCACCCTTAAATTTAGAGATTTAGATGCCCACTAATTGAACCTTAAGAGACAACTTTATGACAAAGTACACCTTACTCTATAATACAGAGATAGAAGGTAGAACCAGCTAGTCTTAAGTATAAAAAGCACATACAACAGATTTTTCTCTCTAAAATGCATGATTTAGCCCATGGGAGATTTAGTTTTGTCATAAGTAAAAGAGAGATGATACTAATCATTGTGTTGTTGTAACAATTAAATAAAATGAACCATCTAGCAGAACGCCTGAGAAATGTTTTCTATCTTCTTTCAGATTATTAGGTATAAATCACACTGATCTAGTTTTTTATATAAGCCCACAATAACAAATTGAGTAGCTAACCACCAACCACAGGAACAAGTTGCCCAAAAATTTGTTGAGAGAGAATGTTTCTAGCATGTGCATCTGATTATTATTTACACCCCTGCGTGGTTATCTGGTAAGCTGAACTGAACCGCGTGGAACCCCAAAGATTTTTTCTGGCCAACACTGGGATCAAAAATAAGCTAATGGGCTTTCTTGGTCCTTGTTCTCGTCTCTCATATCCTAACCTCCAGACTGTTATTACTCAGTTGGTAGGAAGAGCCAAACCCAAGTGAAAACATACAAAGAACAACAACAAAAGGAAAAAAACAAGAATGTAGTAATGGCACAGCAACGTCCATTAAACTACGGAGATCAAAGCAGATGGTGTCAGGAGAGAAGGTCCACCTAGAGATAAATGCAAAGAAAGACAGCAAGCCGGCTTGCTCCTTGCACTAGAGCTGAGGAAATGCCAGGCTCCTGATTCGGACACATCCTCTGGAAGAGGAGGGAGCCTTGAGTGTAACCTCATAATTAAATCGTGTATGGCTCTATGATTGACTATTCGATTGTTAATACTCTTGTCTTAATGTCCTAAATGCACCTCAAACTTTCCTTGTCCAGAAGCCAACTCCCTCCTTAGCCCCAAAGGGAAGCTCGTCTTCTGCTTTTACCTGTCCTGGTAAGTGGATCAAGGTATCAGCCAAAATCTTCTAAGCGGGAACCTGGGAGTCATCCCTGCCTTCTCCCTCTCCAACTAACTCATATTCAGTTAGTCCCTGATCCCCACTAATATTTTTAAAATTCTTTTCCTCTGAAAAATCCAAACACACAAAATTTTAAAAAAAATAATAATAATATAAAGATCCGCAGGTAGCCATTATCCAGCTAATACAATTATCAATTCACGCCGAATCTAGTTTAATCCTAACGACCTTCCTTTCTCTTCTCGCATCACTGATTTTTAAGCCCTAAGTGTTTCTGAAATACAGCTCATCCCACTTTTTTCCCTGATTGTGCTTTGGTTAGTTCTTCATGTCTTGCAGCATTCTACTAGGTCTCCCTCTCTCTCTGGCAAATAAATAAATCTTAGCTAATTTTCCTTATATTTCAAAACTATTTTGAAATTCAAATCTAATCAGATTTCTCCACTACTGAAATCTGATAATGGCCATTCTTTTTTACCCACTGAATATAGTCCCAAATCCTTAGCAAGTGTTTTCTGAGTTTAGACCATGCCCACTTGCACAGATTCTTGCCTCACGCCCAACAATACAGCTCTCCTGTAAATTATGCCGCTCGTGCAGGCCTCCAAGCAGTGGAGGTGAGCTCTCGCCTTTGAAAGGATTATTGGGAACCCCTTTAGTTTGTCTACATTCTTATACTTCAGTGCCTGGCTCCAGCATCCCCTCTTCTTCTTAGCCTTCCCTGCAAATAACCTTCACCCTTCTAGCCGAAAACTTGCCCAGGAAGCCATTCTCCTCTCTGAGTTACCTCTCTACTGCTAAATACCCCTTGTGTTCATTACCCACACTGCATTCTAATAACTTGGGCTTTTATCCATCTTCTCCAGAAGTCTGGATCCTCTTCTGTTACATGCCTTTGTTCTCACAGCGCTCAACTCATGATGTTAGACATGAACCATTACAAATTTTTGCTGGAGTGTTTTAATGATATTTGATAAATTAAAAAAAAATTTTGTCTCCAACTTAATGGTGTAGCAATGAATTTTTCGGGTGAGATTCTAATCTAAATATTTATTTTATAATCCCACAAGAAGGTTTAAATGGAAGCTTTAAATATAGCATTACAGAGAGCAGGAAACATAACTGGTAAATTGATGTGAACAATGAAAATGAGAGCACAAAAGGAGCAGGCTTCTATTTTCCTATATTATAGCCATCCAAAGAAACTTTCTCCTTGAAAATTAATTACTGTGAAGCTGGACACTGGAAAGTTTAAAGTTATTTAAATGCTTCAAATTTATATATTGCTTCATGAAGATAATTTCTTGCCTATCTCCACTATCTTGGGGGAAGAGAGGAGGTTACTTTCAGATAAGTGCTATTTTATGAAACAAGATTTGACTCGGACCATTAGGGAGTTAGTCCTTATTGTATATCGAGTCCAGAAGATTGGGAGAGAGATAACAAAATACTTTTATTTCCCAATTCTTGATAAGAGAGCTAAGAGGTCAAGTGCTCAAAACCACACGGTAGAGAAAGACACAAAAATCATTGTTAATCTCTTCCTTCTGCCTATTAATAGTGTTACCCAAGACTTTTAAAAAATGTTGGAGTCCAATAACTTATTGCCATATTAATTTATTTTTAAAAACATAATCAGTTGATAATAAAGTGTCTCATTTTCTTGGACTCTGACCAATACCTCAAACCTAGTGAGTCCTTTTTCTCTGTATTTTTGCATATCATTTTTCAGCTGTAGACCACAAGGGATACAATCTTCCTCGTTCTCTATATTACCAATAACTGATCTGAGAGCACAATTTCTTTTAAAGTTAATATAAACTTCTCCCAGTATGCAGTAAAAGGAGTCAAATTTTGAGATAAAAATTGAAACTTTTATTTTAATAAGAACTCAATTATATGCTCCTGTGTTAACTTGCTTTAGAATGTGAACTCTGACAGCAGGGCACATATCCTGACTTTTTGATTAATTTTTACTTATTTCCCAGTGTAGACCATATTCACATTTGGGGACTAGGAAACTCCATAAATATTTGAGTAACTAAATGATTAAATCAAACCCAGGGTTAGGAAATATTTTTCCTTTACTCGATTTGGATGATTGTGTTCAATTTGTGAGCTACTTGCAGTTAATTTTAATAAACTAGTTTTGTGTATGCGTACATAAACATACATGCTCGCTCTGAGTATATATGTACATGCTGTCATTAGAGTTGTAGAACTCATCTCTGTACACAGAATAAATTAATAAATACACACACGTTAATGAAGTATTACCTCTTAATAAAGTTTCAACTCCTTAGCACACTAAAGCTATTCAAAATTGATCTTACTTTATTATCAGACTTTCAGTGATTTTCCTCAATTCTTCCAGCCTTCATATGCTTTTGCTTAGGGTTGGCATATGTCTAGCCAATGGCTAAGCATGAACAAAGTGTTTTAAATATACTTTTTGAGGGACACCTGGGTGGCTCAATGGGTTAGTCATCTGCTTTCAGCTCAGATCCCAATCCCAAGGTCCTGGGATTGAGCCCTGCCATCAGGTTCCCTGCTTAGAGGAAGCCGGCTTTTCCCTCTCCCTCTGCCCTTCCTCCTGCTTGTGCTTGCTCTCTCCCTCTCTCTCTGGCAAATATATAAATCTTTAAATATAAGTAACAAATATGCTTTTTGAAATTTTTGAAACATATAACCCTTTAGGTCAGCTGTGTACTGCCCAGTATCACAAGCAATGCCACCTTCTGTTATCTGACACCTGATGGAGTCTCCCACCTGGCCCATTGGAGCTTTTGAGAGCTCCAGTTGAGCTCTTATAATTGAGTTCTTGAGCATATAATTGAGTTCTTATTAAAATAAAAGTTTCAATTTTTATCTCAAATGTTCTTATATGTCTCCAAGTTGTTGGCCCCTCAGGGGAGTTCAAAACTCGTCTCTTCCTGTTCTGCCCTATTTATCTAAGAATAAATCAGGTTTTATGTTGCAGATTAGAGCTTTCAGTGAACAAGGGATTCAAAATCAAACCCCTCAGAGA
The DNA here is from genome assembly GCF_048418805.1 of Vulpes vulpes. Lineage (NCBI taxonomy): Eukaryota > Metazoa > Chordata > Mammalia > Carnivora > Canidae > Vulpes > Vulpes vulpes. The sequence continues at coordinate 142,975,906 of NC_132782.1, forward strand.
GGTGCCTGTTAAGGTAAGGGGGAAAGGCCTGAGCAAAAACACAACAAAAATCTTAGGTGCAAGGCCTGATGTAGCTGTGCTCTTGATACTGGAAAAAAAAAAAAAAATGTTCTTACTTCTCACAGGCTGATTGGTTTTTCTCTTGAACTGATTTTTCCAAGCAACTGAAATAGTAGTGTGCCCATAGTAGACATTTGGGTGTGTGCTCAGAGCAAAAGACACACTGAGTGCTTCTGGCTTGCTTTGTTTTAGGGACAGGCCTTCCTTAGGCCCAGGAAGGGAGTATAGCACAGTCCTACCAGTCTTACCATGAAATAGGTCTGAATTGTAGGACATCCTGCTAGTAGTGAAGATCTTATACTTGTTGAGTTTTGGACCTCATGGTTAACACTCAAGGCCAAGTCTCAAATATTTGAAAGTCCGTTTACAGAGATCTTTGGTAAACTAAATGGTATTTTTCCACATCATAAAATGGAATAACACCATTTTATTGATATTTTGGCTAACTCAAATAACATGGAATTCTTAGGGAAAATATGTTAATGTGATGGTCCTGCATAAAGTCATTATGCCAAAGTAGATATTTTACATCTGAATTATTAAAATGGAAGTGGCTCAGAGGATGAGTGGTTACCTTTGTGTAATGGCATTACAGATGATTTTTATTTTCTTTCTTTTCAGCATTCTTCTGAAGAATTATACTACGCAGCATTAAATTACTGGAACTTTAAATTTGAATTATGGGAAAACTAATTTTAAGATACTATGTTATAGAGTCTTTACGAGTATCTTTATTATCATATATATGTCAGGATAAGTGATTTAAACTAGCTCCCAGACTCCTGAAGTTCCTTTCCACATAGAAAGGGGATAACATTACATGCTAATGGCCAAGTAGCCTTTAAGAATTTTAACCAAAGTGTAATAGGACCAGAATCCTAGAAATTTAAATAGCAATAGTAATATTTTTAAAATAATGAGATTAGCAGCTCGGATATAGGGCTTACTGCATGCTAGGTGCCACTCTAAGAATTATCTGAACATCAATTTCTTTAGTCTTCTTGACAATTACCTGAGGTAGTCACAACGTATTTTCCATTTTCAGTAATCTTTCTATCACGGTGACTAGCACATAATAAACACTCAATAAATGGTAGTTATTACTACTATGAACTCTTATAATGCAGTATTTAAGAAAAATGAGATCGCTTTGACATTCAGAATGCTCCAGGCCTGAGTCAGACTTTGCCACTTATTAGTTGAGTGCCTTTGGGCAAGGTAATCCAACTTTCTATATTTCTGTGTTATTTATACAAATAGAAATGATGTCTGTATCGGTAGGTTTATATGAGGATTAAAAATGAGTGTCAGATAATGTATATGAAGTGCTTAGTATGGTGCCTGGTTCGTTGGGAGTCTTCAGTGAATGGGAGTCAATCATGTCAATCAGACAGCCGCATCTTAAAATGTGCTCCCCTGGAAGCTACAGGGTAGGAAACTACCTTGAAGTCAGGTCGGAGGTGAAATGACATCAATTACATTATTTCCTTCTCGTCCCATAACATCTTTTAAGAGTTCCATAATATGTAAAATTATGTCCAAACAGAATTATATGAAAATGTAATCCATGAAAACCTCAACTTTTAAGACTCAATGAAATCTCTTCTGACCTCTTTTCCTGCTCTAGTAAAAAGAATGAGGCCATTATTCACCCTTGCAGTCTTCTTTCACCACATACACACTTCCCTGTCCTCTGCTTACACCCCCCTCCCCATTCTTTTGTCAAGGTGCCTAGATTCTGAAGGGCAAAGGCAGGGCTGTGGTTCTTCTTTTATCCTCCAACAGAGATGCAACGTCAAAATATCAAAACAAATCAAGGGAAATGATTGGCCAATGGAAGAGTAAAAGCTATTAACCCAATGGATATCCCTAATTTAAATGATATTTATTAAGGAAATTACAATAACATCAAAAATATAATGTTATCTTCCCTTTTGTGTTCCAGTCAATTAATTTATGTAAGTTTACTATTAATATTTGGTAATTTTTTTTGTATTCATATATGTCTGGTTTCATTATTCAAATGTCATTGTATTTATGAAAGAATAAATATGGCAGAGAGTTCTGACTATTCAGAATCTTGTCTTTATTTGTCCTGGCCTACCTCCCTTCCTGCCTTAAGACCACCAGCCTTCCTTGCAGTCAGGTGTGGCCATTTAAATGACTTCCGGTGAATAGAATGTGGACCAAAGTAATGGATGACTCTTTTACGCTCTCAACTCCCTACCTGGACCGATACAGAGAAGCCCTATGGGGTGGTGGAGCCATTAGATGGAACAGTTGTGCTTGTGTCCTTGAACCATTGTGAAAGAATGACCAGAACCCTCACCTTGGTCTCTGACTAGAGCAGTAAATTATCTTTTTATTGTTCTGAGCTGTTACATGTTTGGATACATTGATAGCACTTAGCCTATTATAATTACTATAATAAGTCAAATGATAAAGCATATAAATATTAAAATAAGAGTATGAAATAGAACTATATAGGTTGAATATCTTGAAAGGATAGTATTTGCATTTGTCTTACCTGACCTGTTCATAGTAGTCATTTTTGAAAAAAAAGAGAGGAATGTACCTCCAGGTGTCTACCATACAATAATGTCTGTACATATATCCTTAGTGTTTGAAAATGAGTAAGTGGAAATAAAATTTGAGTTAAAAATAGAATGCAGGGATACCTGAGGGGTTAAGCATCTGACTTAGGCTCAGGTCATGATCTCAAGATCCTGGGATCAAGCCCTGCTTGTGGGGAGCCTGGTTGTCCCTGTCCCTCAGCCCCTCCCCCTGCTAGTGCTCTCTCTGTCTCTCTGCCACACTCTCAAATAAGTAAATGAAATCTTAAAGAAAATAGAATGCAAATATAAAGTTTCCACTTTCCTTCTGAAATCACTACCTCAGTGTCTTTCGATCTCTCAAAATAGACCATAATTCATTTGACAAATCCTTATTATACATTTTTGGCACTTTAAAATAATTCTCACAGAAGCAGCAGGATGCAACAGTTAAAAAAAATAGGCTTTGGAACCAAACTACCTGGCTCTGCAACTAAATAGCTGTGTGATGTTGGCAAGTTACTTTTTATCTCTATTCCTTATTTTCTTCAGCAATTAGAGGGGGTCACAATGATACCTACTTCCTAGAGCTTAGGTAAGGATTCAGTGATTTCATATTTATAAAGCATTTGGAAAAATCTCCAACTTTCAGTTATCACTACATATCTGCAATAGCCTGTGTACAAATTAAATGTTACACAGCTTATTCTGAAAGCGAAATTAAACTTGGTTTGATAATAATGGAGGATAAAAATTAAAAATATTTATCAAACTTGTTTTTGCAATGATTCCCCTATGATTTCTCTCTGTACTCCTCATTTGCTCCCCTCTACCTTCAGAAATATTTCAGTTGCCTTATGCTTCATCTTTGCCCAACATTCTGTCTTCCTTTTAGTGACCTGTCTGCTCCCTAACCAATACTTAGCCTACCCTGGATTGGCCAGTGGGGTCTGTTTCAGACGGCTGCCTTGACAGACTAGCACAAACTGGGAGGCTCCAAACAACACAAACACAGCCTCTCCAGCTCTGGGGGCTAGAAGTCTGAAATCAAGTCTGTTGGAAGGGGCATGTTCCCTCCAAAGAGTCTAGGGAACCCCAGAGTTTCTAGCTTCTAGTGGTTGCCCACTGTTCTATTCTTGACATCCCGTGACTTGCAGCTGCATCTCTTCAAGCTCTTCCTTTGTCCCCACATAGCCTTTTCTTCTGTGTCTTCATGTCCAAATTTCCCATATATTTATTATAAGGATACCAGTCACTGGATTAGGGCCCACCTAATTCGGTGTGACATCATTTTAGCTTAATTACATCTGCAAAAGTCCCATTTCTAAAGCCATGCTCACAAGACACAAGGTTAGGACTCGAACATCTTTTTGTGAGACATAATTCGACCCAAAAGACTTAATGTCAGCTGAAAATATTCTCTTTCTTCTCCAGCCCATTATGGTCACTTCTGAAAGGCGCTTATCTTCTGTTTTATTGACTTGATAGGTAATATAAATTTGCTTTCTAATTTTTCACAAAGGGCTTATGAATCTATATATGTTCTGATAAATTATATTACAAGACTATAAGGTAAGGACCATGGACCATGATATAATTTTTTTATTTGTGTACTCTTCATAGGATGATAAAATGTACATGATATTTAATGAATAAATGCATTAATAAGTAAAGAGATGTAGACCGAGTAATGTAAAATCCTTCTAGGGAATAAGAAAAAAAATAAATGGTACATGATTAGAGCATGTCAATTTGTAATCTCTGATTTTTTTTAACTTACAGTATGCTTTTGACTAATTATAGAAAGGATTATAAATTTACAAATGAGTATATATATGCATTGACGTTATTATAATTAAATTACATATACAATTTGGAACATGTTCCAATACAGTTTCAATAATTACGTTCAGTGTTTCAGAAGTAAGAGATTCTATTTTGCTTTGCAACTACAAAGAAAGTGTCACATTATAATAAAATTAAGACAACTGTGGAATGTAGATTGTTCTGTTAACTCTTCCTAAAAATTGACTTTGCCTTGATTTAAACTGTTTAACAGTCACAGTCCCCAAACCTTGGTGGAAAATATTGAAGTTAATTTCAATCATATAAAAATAATGTTTTAAATGGACATGTACGCAGATGACAATGAGTGTGGAAATTTGACCCAGCCCTGTGGTGAAAATGCCAACTGCACTAACACGGAGGGAAGTTACTACTGTATGTGTGCACCTGGCTTCAGATCCAGCAGTCACCAGGACAGGTTCATCACTAATGATGGAACCATCTGCATAGGTAAGTTTGGCTGCCTAACTTGGATTTGTGTAATCCTACAAATTCTAACAGGACTATTCCTGTTAGTGTTGTGATTCACTTCACATCAGATACAGCAACGGCCTTCTCATCAGTTACCAATATCTGCCGAGATGTAAACTACAGCTGAATTATCTGATATATACATGCAAATGGAGCCTCCATATTATTTATTTGTTTATTCATGCCTATGGGATGAGGATTATATTACAGCTCCTATGTTTTCATAGAAACATGAAACATTGGAATTATTCTTCTATCTGTGACCATGGCCACGGCATTCATAGGTTACGTCCTCCCATGAGGACAAATATCTTTTTAAGGAGCAGCTGTTATCACACATTTACTTTCAGCCATCCCTTACATCAGAACTAACCTGGTAGAATGAATCCGAGGTGGTTTCCCAGTTGATAAAGCAACCCAAACATGATTCTTCACATTCCATTTTATCCTCCCATTCATTATCACAGCCCTGGCTATAGTTCATCTATTATTCTTAAACGAATCAGGATCCTTCAGGGTTTTCATCTGATTCAGACAAAATTCCATTTCACAATTAAAGATATCCTAGGAGCCTTATTCCTCATTCTAACATTAATATCACTAGTCCTATTTATACCTGACCTACTGGGAGATCCAGATAACTACATCCCTGCAAACCCAGTTAACCCCCCACCACACATAAAACCTGAGTGATATTTCCTATTTGCCTACGCTATCCTACGATCCATCCCTAAGAAACTAGGAGGAGTACTTGCTCTAGTATCCTCCATTTTAACCCTAGCAATTATCCCCTTACTCCACACATCTGAACAGTGTGGAGTAATATTTCGACTACTCAGTCAATGTCTATTCTGACTATTAACACCAGATTTACTCACACTAACATGAATCAGAGAACAACCAGTAGAACACCCCTTTATTATTATCGGTCAAATAGCATTAATCCTGTACTTCACAATCCTCCTAATTCTAATACCAATAATTAGTATTATTGAAAATGACCTTATAAAATGAAGAGTCTTCATTGTATAATTATTATTTTGGTTTTGTAAACCAAAGATAGAGAATAATCACTCTCCCTAAGACTCAAAGAAGAAGCATCAGCTCCACCATCAGCACCCAAAGCTGAAATTCTTTTTTAAACTATTCCCTGATAGACAAATCCCACCCAACAACTTTCCCAATTCATATATTGCTACAATTCTACTGTGCCATGTGAGTATGTCTAAAATATTTAACCATAACTACCTATTCAACCAACACAGAATTTTTTTTCAATTTTTGTCATGCATTAATGGCTTGCCCCATGCATATAAGCATGTACATGCTATTATTAATAGTACATAAGGACATACATTCAAACACTTATCCATTCCAAAATAAAATGAATCAGACTCCTCACCCAGTCCGGAAGGGCTTAATCAATAAGCCTCAAGAAACCATCAATCCTTGCACAAAGTATCCCTCTTCTCGCTCTGGGCCCATACTGCATGGGGGTTTCTAGCCTAAAACTATACCTGGCATATGGTTCTTACTTCAGGACCATATAATTCTTTACTCCTATCCTTCAACCCTCTCAAATGGGACATCTCGATGTCCAATCAGCCCATGATCATACATAACTGTGGTGTCATGCATTTGGTATCTTTTAAGTTTTAGTGGGGGGGACAGATATCACTCAGCTATGACGTAAAGGTCTTGGCGCAGTCAAATAACTTGTAGCTGGACTTAATTAATATCATATACCAGCATCACATAACCATAAAGTATAATTCAGTCAATGGTTACAGGACATATAAATTTATACACACCTACACGTACACGTACACGTACACAGCCCTTGCAGTGACTATTCTAGGTTTCATTCTGCCACTAGAATTAAACCTCACAATACAGGCCTCAAGTTCAACTATCCATCAAACTTCTTTAAATTCTCCAACCTACTAGGTTACTACCCTACCATTATACACCACCTCACACCAACAATAAATCTATTAATAAGCCAAAAATCAGCATCAATACTTCCTAGACATAATCTGACTAGAAAACGTATTACCCAAATCAATCTCCCATTTTCAAATAGAATCTTCTAATCTAATATAATCTTCTAATCTCAAACAAAAAGGTCTAGTTAAATTGTATTTTCTCTCTTTTATAATTACCATAGCCCTTAGCCTACTAATATTTAATTACCATGAGTAACGTCCATAATTACCAAGACACCGGTTAGTAATGATCAACCAGTAACAATCACTAACCAAGTCCCATAACTATACAATGCCACAATTCCCATAGCCTCTTCACTGAAAAACCCTAAATATCCATATCATAAATTACTTAATCACCTATTCCATTAAATTTAAGCACCACTTCAACATCAGCATCCTTTAAAACATAACAAGCAGCCAACAATTCAGATAATAAACCAGTAATAAATGCAGCCAACACATCTTTATTAGAAACTCAAACCTCAGGATACTGCTCAGCCGCCATAGCAGTAATATAACCAAAAACTACAAGCATTCCCCCTAAATAAATTTTAAAAACTATCAACCCCAAAAGGACCCTCCAAAATTTAACACAATAGCACAACCAATATCACCACTAATAATTAGCACAAACCCACCATAAATAGGAGAAAGTTTTGTAGCAAAACCCACAAATTCATTACAAAGACAATCCTTAAAATAAAAACAATGTATGTTATCATTATTCCTACATGGAATCTAACCATGACTATCTCTTACTGCTTATTACTGCCAGAGATTGAAGCCTATCTGAACCAAATTCTACCTGTCGTTGAGTGTACCCTACTTGTGCAGTATTTTTAGAAACTTCATTCATGCCTTTAGTTCTCTAACGCTGTAAAATCAGTTACTATGGAATATTTATCTAAGGGCGCAAGGAAAATATTTGGGGGGAGAATATCAAGCAGTTCACAAGAAAAAATCATCAAAGTTATGAGATCTAGCATGGCAACCAACGACAGAATAAATATTTACACTTTAATTTGTTGACTCAATAAAATTATCATTTGCATGACAAGATACTGATACTGATGCTTTCATAAATATGCACTCCAAGATGGGCTCCACATTTTCTCAGAAAATGTTCAGAAAGGCATTGGTTATAAAAGAATTGTTCTAGTGCATTTAGTATTGTCTGCTGAAGGTAGTGACACTTAAGATCTGCATTAAATTTTTCTGAACATTAGAGTACTATTTAGAAAATCATTTCCAGTTCACTAAAATGTCCTCTGAAATGATAATAATTTTAATTAAATCCCTATGTGATATATTATTCTGAATTGGAAGAGAGTATCTAGAAGTTTTTAAATGTCCTTCTGTTGTAATTTGGTCATGCATTTGATATACCAGACTATAGAATTCAGATTACAGTCTGAGAAAAAAAAGACTTCTTAGGAAATTCAAAAAGATGAACTATTTTCAGAGGCAAATTCTCTGAAGCCAAAGGCTTAAGCTTCGAAAGTAAGTTATACATCATCTTAATCATGGTTTATACAAAAGTGTCCAACTTACCCACAACTAGCTTAATTAATTATGGCCGATACTAATCAGCAAAATTAATACATAAACTGAGGCCTGAGAGTGAAGCCATATGGCCAGCAGAAAATGCTAGACTAGAACTCAAGACTTTATATGCAACATGGACAAGGGTAATGTGCTGCTTCTACTTTACATAGTTAGATAAAAGAGAGATATCCAAGTTAATCTAGATCACACTGAAGCCTTTGATTAGTTCCCTACTGAGATTCTCATCAGTAAGCTGAGGAGAAGTCTAATAATGTTATTATTAATACATGATAAGTTAGGAGACAATGTTCAAAGAAACTTTATCAGTGAAATGTCTGTATCAAAGAACTTACCTTGTCTATGGTTCATAACAGTGCCTATGGTTCATAACAGTTACTCTGCTATATAAACAAAAAATAATTTATTCTCCTCATTAGATAGCCAAGGGATGTGCAGGCTACTCCAGAGTCACATGTTTAGGATAAAGGGAGGAGGATTAGAATCACGGCCTTGTATCTGGAAAGCCAAGGGAAGGTGGAAGTGGGTGGCTGTCTAAATCTTACGCATTGTTTTGAATCATACAAGTGCAATGGATCATGTTTTTGCAAGGGCATAAACAATTTAAAATATGAGAAAATAGGACTATTTTTGCTGAACAATAATTTTATCTTTGGTGTTTGCAACAAAAAAAAATTTATTGGAACATAGCTTTACTGTATATTCAAGAAATAATCTACAAGGCTCTGCCCAGAAAACTTGGAGTACCTCACTATCTGTTCTCAAGCTCATTCTCTTGTTGCTGGTCTTCCTAGAGTGTTACGCATGTGTCTATTTTACCCGTAGTAGTTAAGTTCTAATTATAGAGCTCTGTAAACTTTATTGGAAATGTTGCAGTTAGTGAAGAAATAGAACTTACAACAGCTTAATTACTGGAAATTAATACAATTTTAACTATGTTCTCCATCCTTCTTGTCTCTGGAAGACATCTGTCTTTTCATCTGATCATATTTACTTTTAGTATGCCTCAATTCACAAAAGGCTATGCTTCTCTGTTTGCTTTCCCTACAAGTTGAGAATTCCTGTATTAGAAAAAAATTGAATCACAGACACAGAAAATACACACACAAACACACACACACACACACAAAGATGATTGAATGCCAACATTTTATGGAGGTATAACATATTTGTAATTTCAGACTCTTTCTCCCAATCCTCATTAATTATTGAGATATTGTGGAATGGCCCTAAATTTTGGCTAACTCCCTTTTTAGCTATTTTACATAATTAGTAAACATAAGAACTATATTAAAACCCAGCACCCAATATTGAGTCCTTCAGCTTCTACCTGTTTTGTTTGATGGATTATTCACTGAAGAACTCATTCTCTGGAAAATTGTTATTCCTCACCAATTTTGTTATCCTTAAGGATTAAGCTTTTTTGAGAAGCAGAACGGCTATATCTTTTTTTTCCCTTCTCTAGTCCTATAGTAATTTTCATTGTGCACTATGGTAGTCTTCAGGGATTTTGAACAGAGAACTATAATTCTGTTTCCTTTTACGATAGTAGATCACCTTGTACTGTATCGCCTCTGACTTGAAAGTTTAGCTTATCCTTAAATTTGACATGTCTGGTAATTATAGTCATTAAGAACCTCTATAAATAGATAATGAAATACTCCAGTTCAGGGCAAGAAATGACGCAAGCAAAATTCTTTACCTTTACTCTATATTCAAATAATACTGTCCACAGATAAGGTAATTTTGTTGTTGAAGGCTTTGAGGGAAATTTAGCATCCTGCACATTTGTTTTCTCTTGGAATTACAGTAAAACAGAATTTCAGATCCCTAACGCCCAAGACACCTGGTTCCAGACTCACAAATGGGAAAACCAAAGCATCCAATAAGAAAGTGAATTCTCCCAAGGCCATATGAGTGCAACTCAAGAACTCCTTCACATTTACCATGTGTTTACTGCTTCTAATTTTGTATGTCCTATTGCCTTGGGTACGCTGATAATTTCACTTTTTTTCTGGCTTTGAATAATATTAACATTCAATTTTGTCTTTGCAAATTACTTTCAGTAATTGAACGTGTTATCTTTTTTTTTTTGCAGTCTGTGAGTTAAACATTAGACAATTCAGTTATTGATGAAAATGATAAAAATCAAAACAATCATAGGATCATGTTTTGAAAGAAGATTATGATAAAATACTGCTGGCTTGGCTCATTGTAGACATGAAAAACAAGCACAGCCTTACTAATGAAAAAGTAGCAAGTGAATTTTTTGATGTGCAAAACAAGCAAATGATTATTATGATGTGCTCACATTTGGCAAAATCAAGTTATTAGCATTAAGCCGAGTGTTAGGTTGGTGGCAGAAAAAATGGCTCAGTTATTAAATATGGTATGTCAATTCTAGCTTGACTGAAATAATTACATAATAGCAATTTAACTTTTATTAAGATGAGGGGGGATCTTTTCCTCTTTTACATCTCTGGGGAGTACTAAGACATGGCAATCTAATGAGACACTCATTATCAATCTGTTTTCTCCAAGCCTACATATTCACAGTGCTCCTGCTATTAAGAAAACACACAATGTAAATAGAATCACTGGATCTGTTAGATCTTGGGCACGACTTCAAAACACCTTCACATACATTTCCTCATTGTTACAAAAAAAAAAAAACTCTATTGAGGTAAAGGGTATTTTTTATGGCTTTACTTGAAGTCACAAGGCTAATGAGTATGAAAGCTAGGATTTGAATTAAAATCTTCAAAAGGGCCTTTACTTATAATAGGAAGGATACATCATGTTTTTATTAGATCTCAGCTAATGAGACCCTGCAAGAGAAGTGGGCGTGGATCTTGCTGCCAAATAGCAGTCATGTTCATTTTGGTAAGCCACCCACATCCCACTTGGGCATGGCATACTCTTTCAATATTTTATTATTCTCTCTATATTATTAGGTAGCAAGGGGCATAGAGTGATAACAACAGTAGAGGCTTTTTGACTACTCTGGCACTCTGTGATAGTTAGATACTCCATTAGCAGGTTAGATTCAATAAACTGTACTACTGAGGCACAGAGTGAGAAGGATATCAAATTCAGCAAACCTCACTTCCACATTTGGGTAAAAAATTATAAAATCAAAAAAGTATAAGCAAGACAAGTCCAAAACAATTTGGAGACCATTTCATTGATGGGATGCATGATTAAGATTTGAAAATCACTACTTTGGTAGATAGTTAATATTCTTGTATAATGTTTGGAGTTAGGATATAAAAATCTGCATAATACCAATCTTGAATGCTGGTCTCCTAGGAGACTACCTCCTTGTTTTTTCTTACAAATTACCAGATCACCATTTTGTCATGTGGTGAATTTAGAGTTGAAAAACCCTACTCAGTCCAAGGCTGACAACCTGGGATTATAACTAGCTAAGTGAGTGGTGGTAGGAAGGTCTAAACTAGAGCAGAAACCCAACAAACCCACCATAGATGTGGAGGATGCACAGGGAAAACTGAAACATAGTCAGTTATAAGCGCCAAGATTATATACCCCTGTGTCCAAAATATGAGAGAGAGGATGGAAATTGAGTTTCCCAAAATTTGTTGCTTAGAGATCAGTTTGGGACAAAGTTCCCAAGAAAATTTACAGCTTTAAATAATTTTAATTATTTTTTAAGGATTTTATTTATTTATTCATGAGAGACACAGAGAGAGAGAGGCAGAGACACAGGCAGAGGGAGAAGCAGGCTCCCTGCAGGGAGCCCAGTTGGGGACTTGATCCCAGGACCCGGAATCACGCCCTGAACCAAAGGTAGATGCTCAACCACTGAGCCACCCAGGTGCCCCTAAATAATTTTAATTTTGAGAGAAATCAACACCTCATTTCTTATTAGCCATAAAGGACATCTAAAAATATGAAATGGCATTCAGAAAACATAAGTTTTTTATTCATGAAATAAATTATTCTATTTGATATCACATGAGTCTCTTCACATCTTCATTGGGATTTTATCCCCATTTGGGTGTATAATACATGGTACTTCTTCGGTTCTGCTCCAGAGAGGACTAGTCTTTTGTTTTCTTACATAATTTTTTAATCACTTCATGGATTTCATGAAAAATAATAACCTGAGTCTGCACTTCCACTTGGCTTCTTTTTTTTTAACCTAACCAGAAATGCTTTCCTTGATGATTCACTGTATCTTAAGAGTCAACCTGCTGTTGCTCATCCTCCCCTACTTTATTTTCTGTGTGTGTGTGTGTGTGTGTGTGTGTGTGTGTGTGTGTGTGTGGTGGCAGTCTCTAAACACACATTTATAGAAATGAGAGGAAGAGGATGAGGGTGCTAGGATAGTGTTCCTGTTTCTTTAAAAGTAGTGTTCTTGGATTTCTGGGGAGTACAGATTATGAATATATAAGCTTAGCTGAAGGACAAGGAGTTTTCTACTCTTTTTTCAGCCTATGAATTGTTTTCTTAAATCTAGTACCATTGCCTTTCTAGCTAATGGAAATTTCTTCAAGAACTACCAAGAGGCTTACTGTCAGTTCCAGTTTTTAGTAGTTTGAGTTTTAATATCATTTCTGTGCCTTTGTTGAATTTTTGAAGTGAGAAATTAGGATCAATTACTTTTAAAATAACTGGCTAGACGTCTTAAGTTGGACTTTGATTACTCCACCTTTTCTATGGCAAACACTATTGTGGCACTCTATTAGTTTTTTTAAAAAAATCAAATTTTATACTTAACATTACAGGTTTATTCATTAATATAACACAGAGTATCTCTAAGATGTCAGAGACAGGCTGGGAACACAAAAATCTTTGCATTAGTTGAGGGTAATGATCCGGACTCTTCCATTCCTTGGAATCATTCCCTATTGGAACACTGCCTACTGGCAGAGTATTTATACTATATTTATAACTTTAAGACATATTTCACTGCAGTATGTAAAATTTTAAATTAAGAATATAAATTATGTGAGCTTAAAACCTAACACTTTTATTGTGACTTTGCTATATAGCTACTAAAAAATCTAAGACTTAATTCTATACAATTTGCTACTTTATCTATGATGACTTTGCATTCAGAATCATGGTAAAATATAACCTAGATAAAAGTAATAAGTTGTGATAAAATTTTAAGGGAGTTGAATCACACGTTCTGCTAATTTTTAGGCTAACTTAATGCAAAAATGATGCTTTGTAAAGAAGGTGGGCAACACTTTTTATTCTCCAGATTAAACTGGGTTGTTACAATTGATTTAGTTTCATAGTAAAAAACAGAATTTTAGATGTATTTTAAAAATTGAGCCTTTATTAAATTAGGACTAAATGTTAAATTGCCAATTATGGAAATTATCCTAATGACTTTGTGGATGAGTCATTCTACTCAGAAGATTAATTCAAGAGTTTGGTCCATAAATGACATTTTTTAAGCACACTTTCCAAATGGATTGGCCAAATCAAGGTTTGGAGAAATATATGCAGCTAAGTTTTTTTCTGTCATTTTCCAAATTATGGGATTTTCCTTGCTTTCTTGTAATATTTGATATGAAATCACTAACCATACATCATACTGAATCAGCAAGGTAGCAGTTGCATAAATAATAAATAAAAAATTGAAATTTTCAAATATTTCCAGATATAGATGAGTGCAGCGAATCCGCTGCCTGTGGTGACCATGCAGTGTGTGAAAATGTGGATGGTGGGTATAATTGCTCCTGCAAGGAAGGTTATAAGACATCCACGGGAAAATCACAGTTCATACCTAATGATGGCACTTACTGCCAAGGTAAGTTACATGATTAAATTTTATGTATAATTGAAGAACTATATAAAATATAATACTACACTGCAGTCAAGTATACAAAGGACTACATCTTCTAAAAAATGTGCCAGTATTCTTTTATTGTCTGTAAAATGATTTAAGGAAAGTTACTGTTTTATTTAATGGAAGAGGTAGACCATATGTTTTACCTAGTTAACATACTTTATTCCTTGGAGTAACTACGGTCTTCCTTTTTCCATGAAATATTGTGTATTTTAATGCATAAAAATAAATAACAAATAAAAATAAATAAGGAAAAATAAATGAATAAAATGAAAATAAATAAATAGATGTTAACAAACAAAAAATAAAATAAAACTCAAATGTTAAAAATATGTTTTTAATATTTAAATAAGGGAGTAAAATTATTGGAATCAATATAATCATCTTAGGAAAAAATATTTTTAAAAACTTACTCTATAATCTATTTTCTTTTTCTACAGAAAATGTCAGTGCAGACTGCCATCTGGATAATGCCTGTATTGCTGCAAATATTGATAGAACGCTAACAAAAGTAAGTTAGATTAAGAATTTATTGGGGGCTCCTGGGTGGCTCAGTGATTGAGCATCTGCCTTCGGCTTAGGTTGTGATTCCAGGGTCTGGGATCAAGTCCCACACTGAGCTCCTGGCAGGGAGCCTGCTTCTCCCTCTGCCTATGTTTCTGCCTCTCCCTCTGTGTCTCTCATGAATAAATAAATAAAATCTTTTTTAAAAAAGAATTTATTATATTTTGACATATTGGTTTCCATTAAAATCCTTCCTAAGTCACATTTTAAGTAGAATTACAACCAGCTGATCGTCATGTAGAATTAAAACATATAGAGATTTAAGTAGTTTGAGTCACAAAAATGATTAATTTGAAAATCCCCAAAGTGTTGAAGAAGACTGAGATATTTAACATATATTACTTATTCACTATTTAGTATACTGAAAATTTTGTTTTCAACATATAATGAAAATTGATGAATAAAATAGTAAAAACACACTTTGACCCCAGGCCCATTCCCACATTCTAAGAAAACATAATGAATGCAACTAGATTTTGTACTTCAAAGGAAATATTTTAAAGAATAAATAAAGTAGGATGTTCACAAAATTATCATCATGTGATTGGAAATGTGACCCTCAACATGACTAACAGTCAGCTAAAAGCAAATTACCAATATGTCACATTGTAAAGAATTTTCTCTGGTTGATTAAAATCTGATTCAAAAAAAGTTATAATATCTTATAACTCTTAAAAGCTAATTTTTAAAAGTTATTAACGCAAACGTGTTGTTTCTTTTCTAAAGTAACTTCTATGCTTTTTATTTGCTAAGCTTTTGTAAATAATTCCAAGTTTCAGTGCTACATGAATGACATGGTTTAGGTATAATCTGATAATTTATTAATACATAGCACACGAAACCAAGCTTAGAATAAATTTAGCATACAACCTTTATTCCTGAAAAGATCCAGTAGTACTCTAAATTGGTTTCTTTTTTTCTGGGCTCATTTGTGTACAGATGAGACACATAAAAGAACCAGTGGCTTTGCTACAAGAAGTCTATAGAAATTCCGTGAAAGATCTTTCGCCGGTGGATATAATTACATACATAGAAATATTAGCTGAGTCATCCCCATTACTGGGTGACATGAATAGCACTAATTTAGCCAAGGACATCCTTTCTAATTCAACTCTTACTGTAAGTATGATTGAGCTAATTTAACTCAATATAACAGAGCTTTAAACTTTTCCTTACATCTGTGATTCATGGAAGTTTCCAATGTTTTTAAAAGACACGCTATTTTTTTTCAACAGGAATTTATAAAAACTGTGAATAATTTTGTCCAAAAGGACACATTTATAGCCTGGGACAAATTATCTATGAATCATAGAAGAACTCATCTCACAAAACTGATGCATGCTGCTGAACAGACTACCTTAAGAATATCTCAGAACTTCCAAAAGACCACTCAGTTCGATACCAATTCAAGTGATATAGGTAAGAAGCCAAGGTCAATTTCAAAACAATACCATTTGCCAAAGAAGCCATTCTCAAAATGGAAAGTGCTTGAAATGCTGCTAATTCAATCATCAGCTGTTTCCTCAATGCAGAAATGAATGGCAATGCACATTACAAGAGTAATATGAATGAAAGATGAGTAAAAACGTTGAAACATAAGCATTGCCTCTTTCCTACCATCTTCACCTTGTATTCCTGAACCATCTAGCATTTAAATGCTTCAGAGTACATCACTCCTTTGTCATGAATTAGTCATCTCATGACTTGTTAGCATCTACCTTGACCAAAGATGTTCTAGACAGATTTTCTGGTATGAAGCAATCAACATGGCAAACTAGGATGTTTCCTGCTTCGTGCAATCTCATATTTAGAATATATAGAATCTTGAATCAAATTGAAGATGCCTATAAAGTTGCTCTGAGGGAGCAAAGTACATTGTTTGATGATCATTGCGTACATCTTAAATGCTTTATTGTGTGGGTGACATCTTGCTATGCAGCAGTAAGTATGCATGAATCTCTGTCTTGTGTCATGATTTACCACTTACTCAAAATTAAAGTAGCAAGCATTATGACTAATATATAGAATACCTGCGTTTCTGTGATATTCTTGAGTAAAAAAGGTGAACTACTCCAGGTAAGGAAATTATCACTCGAAAATTTAATTCAATCACTCTCCATATAGTAAATTTTATTATAGATACCATCCTCTAAGATATTATGGTTGCTTTTCTTTGATTTAGTAGTTATAATTTATAGCTCCCTTGTGCACATATGTGTTTTGTCCTTTATATAATCCAATGATTAAATTAAATCCCAAGTGTTATAGTCAAATCAAAAAAGTTCAACCTTGAATCAGATTTTCAAGATACAATGTTTAAGCATGTTCAGAATATGTTCATTCTACCTGCCAAAAAATGTTGAAACACAGTAATGATGGATAAAATAAAATAATGGTGGATAAAACATTGTCCCCAATTAAGCCAACACATTGATTAAACTAACTTCAGAGAATTTATGATTTTCATGGTTTCATTTCAGCACTCAAAACTTTCTTTTTTGATTCAAATCACATCAAACATACTCATCCCTATATGAATGTGGATGGAGATTACATAAGGATATTTCCAAAGAGAAAACCTCCATATGATTCATATGGTAAGACTTTGATAGTCTTTATTCAATGTTAGTAATTTGCAATAAATACTTTTCATACTTTTGATTATATCATATGTACACATAATATGTGGTTTCCTATAGAAAATATTTGGTTTATATACAGAAATTCTGCATTTGTACTCAGGATTCTCAATCTGATGTTGATGAGAATTTTAGCAATGTCTATATTCTTCTTGTCTTATGCTTCGTCTCTGAAGCTATCTGATATTTTTGAGATTCTAATGAAAAATATAAAGGAGCTGTGATTCTATTCCTTCTTTTGCAGCAATCAAAGGTGCTACAATTTGCATAGGATTCTTTTACTATATCTTCTTCAGTAATCTTTCATATTCCTCACTGGGAAGCTGAATTTGAAATTGGGTGAGGAAGACAATGTTCCCAAAGACAGAAAGGTAGTGTTCAGGCTTGGATTTCCTTTCCACTTGCCATTTCTTAGTTCTTGTACAGTAAACTTCTCAACTAAACGCAGGGTTTCTTGGGAAATGGAATCCGAGAATACCAGTACTAGACAACTTGATGATTACCTACCTTAATTTCTTCATTTTATGGATAATGGAATGAAGACTCAATGAAATTGATGGATTTGTTTCCATGCACATCAACAAATGATACAGAGCCAATACTAGAAGGGAAGAAGTTGAAGAAATCAACCCTGACCAGCTTTTCCTTGTCACCTAATCAAAAGCAAGCAAGCAGCTATTTTAGCCATTTACCTGCTCTCTTAGTGCAGTGCACATAGAAAAAAAATTCTGCCAACAGAAGAATTGTTATCATTCTCATATAGGTTAAAGTATATTACCTAAGCAAAATATGAATTATAATAGCTTCTCAAAGAATATGTGAGTGGCCATAAATGTAAGCAAAAAATATATATAATAACACAGTATGGTCTCTTTTATAGATGTCATTTCATAAATGGATGTGTTGTCTTTTTTCAATATTCTGCACATTCATTCTCAGAAAAACATCCTTTAAAAAAATTGTACAACACTAATGTGGGTTTTTCCCCAATCCATTGATATTATCTAATCTCTTCATTTTTTCTTGTCATTTTTATACAACAATAAGAAACAGATGGCCACAAAACAAAGAAAAAATAACTAAGCCATACTACCATTGAACCCAAGGATCTTACCCTACTACATCATATTCTAACTAACCAAGCACACATATAATATTTAGGAACAAATCCAAAGACTGTGTTAAACTGTTGAAATTTCAAAGAGAATTTGAGTAGTATTTAGAAGTTGAGAATAAAGTCATTGAAAATACTTATACTGACAGATGATGAAATCATCCTGGAATTAATTTCTCAAAGAGATCCTCTCTGAATATATGATAGCCTTGTTACATTTGAAGATCATGCTTGACACTTAACAGAAACCATAAATATCAGCTCTTAAGAAAACACAGAGAGAAAATTTTATTTCCTTAAGTTTGTATCTTAAAAATAAGGGCAATTCTAACAAACTGATAAAACCTGCTTTATAATGTCTACATGTGATTATTCATTTAGTGATAAAAATCCATTAATAAAACACAGGCTTCAAGTTAAAATCTGTATAGTGTCATTAGTAGGAAAATCAAGGAAGTCCATGGAGGAACAGGTGAATTTTAAATCTTTTTTTTTTATATAGGCTGAATTTTAGTCTCTGTCATTAATGAATAAACCCCTCATTTACTGAATGAAGGTACTACCAGAAAGAGAGTTAAAAGCTAGATCAGGCTGAGAAATCATGGGAATTAGAAGAGGTTCAAATGATGAGAATAGACAAATACCAAAACAATACTCCAAATGAAGGTATGAAGGGATTTTGGAGCATTCTGTGAAGCACGAATCCCATTTTACCCAAAGTCAAAAATGTGATGTTAAATATTTTGAGAAAAGATGGGAGTGATTAATAGATTTTAAAGGCCCATCTTATCTTTTTGGGGCTTCATTTGATTTTGGACCATCTCCTACAGCAACTTCTGAGAAGTCACTGTGACATGAACAGGTTCATCCACTGGACTGAGTCAAAGATCTGTCCTTTCAGATCCTGCTGCAGGCCCTGGTCTGTCCACTGCAAAGGCCGGGCTAGTTGTTATTATGGGGAGTCCTCATAGAGTCTGTAGCTCAGCTACATTAGACTAACTTCTCAACTTCCTTTCTTTTTCTGGTGTAAGTTTTCTTAAGCTGGCAGTTGAGAAAAATTCTCTTATATATGTAGATTTCAGGAACCTCTTTGGATGTTTCTTGTGATACCTTTTTAGATAAGATAGAAAATATGAATCATGTGGCAATTTCTAGTTCACATAACCATAGCAATATCCAAAACTATTACTTATTAGTGTGACGTGGTGATGTAGAAGGACTCAGATTTGTCTCACACTTCTTTGTTTTGGATTTTTTTTTCTTTTATTAACTTTGTTTCAGACTTTATTCCCAGACTTCTTCAGCTTAATTAGCTGCAAAGAACAAATTGTGTCAAAGCAAACACTGCAAAGAGTTGCAGTGTCCAAAGGAGCTTGAGCTTAAAAATATTAGAGATCTAGATTTTATCCGATCCGTGAACAGAATTTTAAAAAGTCATCATAATACACAGTAGCAGCTCCCAGTAACTTCTTCCAAGTTTTATCTTCCTCCGAAGTTGACTTGATTCTGTTTGCTTCATCCTTGGAAATTTCATCAAAATTCTCCCCACATTCTGGAACTTCATCATCATCCTCTTCTCCAGTAGCAAGTGGTGCTTCTCCATCCACAGATTGTGTGGCCAGAGCTTCAACCGGTCTTCCTAAAACTAGTCAGACTGTCTGCACCAAGTTGGTTGAACATACTGGGTAGCATTTCTGTCAGCAGCTTTGTCTCAGCCTGGCCTGTGATGGCCAAAGTGTTTGTTTCCAGGGACCCCTGCCCTTCAAGGGGGCATCACTGTTCCTTAGTGTGTGAACGTACTTCTTCAATACTAGAGATACGGCTTACTCCCAACTTCTTTAAGGAGAACTGGAGTTTTTGTGTGGTCTGTTGCCATTCTGGGGACCACTCTCCTCTCTTGACCAGTAGTTTCTCTCCCACCAGTGCAGACTTGTGCAGTTTGCTGGGTTTCTCCTGGTTCATGGTAGTTTCTTTCACCTTGCTGGAGCCCAAGTGAGACTAGGGTTGGTGCTCAGGGGGTCTGAGCAGACCAGCTATTAGGAGCACACACGCAGTAACACAAGATGACCGTTAGGGGGCACAGATTTGTGTTTTTTTTTTTATGATACACTCAACATTTATATTTACCATTTTGATTGATTTATGTCCATCACATTATTCTGGTGTGTGCCACAAATTTGAGGGAACAAATATAAAAGAGTTCTTTGTAAGTTGTCCCAATAACCTAAAGCAAGTGTCTACTACTTATAATAATGTGTCTACTTTAAAAATATGACAAGAATCATATTAATATAGCACCTTAAATTTTACAGAAGACTCATGTATTATTTGATTTGGTCTCCACCTCAGCCAAGTGAGTAGCTAGAGTGAGTATCACTATTATCATTTTATAAGTGAAGAAGCTGAAGTTCAAAGCACTTTGTCCATAGCCACACACGGAGGAGCAATGACTGAAGCTGCAACTTTCGATCCCAAGAGTAAATTCTGTATGCAAAGTTGTAAATTTTGTGTCCATAATTCTGTATAACAGAGAAGGTGTATGATCTAAGTGGTGAGAGGAATTTTAAAAAGACAATAGATCTAGATTTTGAGTTGTTCACATACTTAACATCAGTAATAACCAAGACAATTTGAGATCCATTAATACAGGTGTAATGTCTAGGCTAAGGGAAAAATAGTCACACGATAATCTGTATTGAACAGGTTGCATTTCTGGTATTGGGTTATTTTCTGATTTACTGCATTTGGAGTGTCAGGGGCACAGATAAATAGCTGTCTTGGCAAGGCAATAAATTTCCTACCTGGAAACTGCATAACTATATATGTCATCAATATTAACTAGGAAACATTTCACTGCGCATGAGGTGGAACTCAGTGGCATCTGACAACTTGTTTAATTCTCAACTTCCTTAATAACTCCAAGGCCATGATAATTTTCTTCCAATATCTTTCTAATCCCTATATTTGCATAGCAAAGTAGTAACTCCAAATTATTTTCCTTTAAGTGAATATATTTCACAGCTTGGTTCTTAGGAGTTGCATATACACGTATCTAGGACTGTTTTTCTCCTAAATATAGCTTGTGCGAAGGGGATGCTATCGTCCTTGATCATTGTCAGAGTCTTGGGGGTCAGGGCATATGTCTTAATAGGATTTGATTATACAGACATGGACTTTTTATGATCCACATTTTAGTGTCTAGGTATTCGTATGATTACCTTAGAGAAAAAAAATTTGTCTGCTAAATGTTTACGTTTCTTTTGAGAGTTTAAATATATTTTTGTTTTATAAGGATTTCATTAAATAGGGGCACCTGGGTGGCTCAGTGGTTAAGCATCTGCTTTTGGCTCAGGATGAGATCCCTGGAATCCTGGGATCAAGTCCCGCATCGGACTCCCTGCAGGGAACCTGCTTCTCCCTCTGCCTATATGTCTCTGCCTCTCTCTCTCTCTCTCTCTGTGTGTGTGTGTGTGTGTGTGTGTCTCATGAATAAATAACATTTTTTAAAAAAGAATTTCACTAAATATACTTATTTGATTGATAGGCAATGTTGCAGTTGCGTTTTTATATTATAAAAGTATCGGTCCCTTATTTTCATCGTCTGACAAATCCGTATTGGAACCTCAAAGTGATGATAATTCTGAAGAAGAAGAAAGAGTCATTTCTTCAGTGATTTCAGTCTCAATTAGCTCGAACCCACCCACATTGTATGAACTTGAAAAAATAACATTTACATTAAGTCACATAAAGGTAAGCTATTTTTCTGGTGACTCTATGTTATGAGTGTGAAACATTTGGTGAAGTGAACGTTTTTTTATTGTGTCACTTTAATTATTTGTGAATTCTTGAGTTTAAAAATTAAAAGGGTAAAGTAATTTCAACTAATTTTTCTATAAAGGATTTTTGTACTTTCAGTGCTCTGTAATCTTTCTAATAAATATCAAGGAATTTTACACGTTTGATTTTCTGAAATTAAGCTATATTTTAATTTTATTTTTAATTACATTGTTCATTTTGGAAGTCTCCGTACCTTTTAGGAATGAGTTATAAAAATGTATCAGAGCCAAAGAGATAGATGTCATTTGTGCAATGGCAGAGTTGTTTGATTAATAATTGCCATTTAAAATAATATTTGCAGGGATTTAAATGTTGATTAAAATAAAATTACAGAGAAGTTTACAATATATCATAAAGAAATTAGCTGAGACCATTTTATTCCTTTATTATTATTCCAAACCTTTTTCAAGCTCATATGTAATTAAAACTTATCATAATCAACATTAGAAAGAACTAAGTATTCAGTTCATTCAGTTATGAGTGAAGAAACTAAAGATCATAAATTATTTGCTGGTTTGTTTTTTTTTTACAGTTGATGGTTTCTTGGATTTTCAATAGAATTTGAGTCCTGGTACATGATTAAAAGTACCTCTGATGCTCCATTTGGAGAGCCTTGAAGCTGGACAATTGGATTTGCATGTTTATGGGAGAAAGAGGGGACTAATATGCCTACATACAACACAAACGTGTCACTACAAATAAAGACATCTAATGTACAGAGAAACTAAATGTAGAGAAGATAGAAGAAAATAGTAGCCCAAACTAAACATCGGTAGGCATTATGTTCAGCGTAGGAGAGGGTGTGAAATGTTTTAAGAATGGAAACGAAACCTAGATACTTTCAGATGCTAACTGCCCTTTTGATGCTAGAATCAAAACATTGTTCTTTCACATGCTCTGATGGTTTTTCTTCAGTTTTTACTAGCGGAATGTTTTGGCAGCTGAAGAGATGCCATGGACAACCGACTTCACCAATCTCTGACCCAATCACAAAACAAAACACAACACACGTTTAAGTAAAAATTCTTCACCAAAACTCATGGGAAAACTTGATTATCCTTAATCTTCCTTTCTGTTCCAATCTTTTTCCCATTCGAATTAATGACCACCATGAAATTTTATCACTTTATTTGATGACACACCTACCTAATTCACGGTTTCCCTCTCTCTGAGAACAAAATTTGGATCCCATTGTTTTCCTAAAAAAAAAAAAGAAGTTATCTCATATATACCACCTTCAGTTTCCTGATTCCCTGATAATTTATTTGCAATTTCACCAATTAGTATATACTTCTCCATTACTTCAAAGTAATATTAAAAGCAGTTGTAAGAATATTATGTTATGATTACTTAATATAAATATGAGATAAAGAGAACTCTACTTATTAAATAACCAACCTGTCGTCTACGTGATCAGACTCTATGTCTGATCTTGCCTTCAATTTGCTCTTTATCTCATTCACTGTAACCAAAATACACTGGTTTCCAGCGTTTCTGAAAGATTCTTATCTAGTCCTAACTCAACTTTTTCATTCCATCCCAAGTCTTAGGGTTTACTCTCTTTCTCTAACTTCCCTGGGGTATTTGCTTTAATATCATCTCCTAAGAAAGGCTTCCTCAGACCAACCACAACTACTTTCTTTCTTCTTTCCCTGGTTTATTTTTCTTGTTTAATCATTTCTCATCTCATGGGAATCTAAAATCAACAGTACAAATACTTATTCTTTTTCTGTTTAGTATCGTATTTTTAGTACTTGGGTCAATGACTAATAATAAATGTTTATTAAATAAAGAATGTGTGATAATTATGTGTCATGTACTATTTTAAATGATCTCATTTGATAAGAAATTCACAACTTTTGTGGCACAGGACTTGATAAAATATAGCATTGTTGCAATAACCAATTCTTCCACATAATGTCAGGATTCATTTATTAGCACTGATTTTTATGCTTTACTTTCTAGGCATGGTTTTAATTATATTGCTATGCAAAATCATGTTTTAAATACGAGAGATGTGATACTATATGTATATTTTTTTCTTTTTCTTCCATCAGTAAAATGTCTCTTTTTCAGGCCACAGATAAGTATAGGAGTCAATGTGCATTTTGGAACTATTCGCCTGACACCATGAATGGCAGCTGGTCTTTGGAAGGCTGTGAGCTGATATACTCAAATGAGACCCACACCTCATGCCGCTGTAACCACCTGACACATTTTGCAATTTTGATGTCTTCTGGTTCTTCCATTGTAAGGCAGTTTTCCATCATTTCATATTTATAAACCTGCTTATTTTCTTTTTTTCTCTTGTTTGCATCAGTCAAGAGAATTAATTTTTTATGTTTCTTTGGGTGCCAATATATTTAGTTAACTAATAAAACCCCAACATTATCTTTTTGGTGTTTCATTTCTTCCTTGTCTTGTATGAAATATTTTGACTAGATTTTAGGTTATTTATTGTCTATTATCTAATCTATAATAGCTAGCAGGTTGTGCATTAAATACTACCCATTGACTCTTAATTTTTAATGTTGCTTTTAAAAAAACACTTATATCTTTTAATGTATCATGGTCTTTAAGGGCCTTTGCCTTTGTATTGAAAGCTTATTTTCAGCAATTATAAAGTAGTTAAAAATATTTGAAACCTTGTCTATAAGTATTAGCATATTTATAACTATTACCACGTTTTAGTAATGTAGAACCGTACAAGATTTTTAAACATGAACGATCTCTCTACAGCGGATAGGTCTAGGCTATGTATTTCCCATCAGTAATATCTTTCTTTTACACTCTACAGTTTCTTATTTTATATCTCTGTATCATAATATTCATTAAATTACAGGTTCATTTCCATGTCTACTGAGAATCCATCAAATATATAAAGTGGCCAAATAAATCTACCTAACCATAATGTCAGTCATAAAGATTTTTTTCCTGAATGTTAAGTAAGCAAAGAAGCCTCCACTCTCTATATAAGATATAAATATTCATCCAGTTAGAATAAAACCAACTTTTCCCATTTCAAAGTCTCTTAATTTTACTATTTTGATATTATATATATTCAGCATTTCTGATACCTTTCTTTAATGTGTTTTAGATGAATTGCTGCATAGAAATAGGACTTGTTATTGCCACTGATAAATCTGTTTTAATTAACCATTTTCACATTACAATAATGAATTGCCTTTTTAATATCATGAAACTGATGACGATAACATTGCTAAACCATATACTAATATATACTATGCCCAGAAAAAAAATCACTAATTACAGAACTTTTAAAGTGCTCCATGATTTATATCAGATTTCTCTGAATATTGAGCATTTGCAAAGGTACAAAATTTTTCTCATCTAAATGCACATTTGTATTTTTACATTTTATGAACATTTTGATTAATGTTTCACCAAAAAAGGAAGTTCATTATATGTTGTAGTTCCTTTGACAAGTTACTGAGTTATTCTCTTAACAGCTTTATTATTATTTTTCCTTAGGGTATTAAAGATTATAATATTCTTACAAGGATCACTCAACTAGGAATAATTATTTCACTGATTTGCCTTGCCATATGCATTTTTACCTTCTGGTTCTTCAGTGAAATTCAAAGCACCAGAACAACAATTCACAAAAATCTCTGCTGTAACCTATTCCTTGCTGAACTAGTTTTTCTTGTTGGGATCAATACAAATACTAATAAGGTATGTAGATCTCCCCTTACTGTCTATTTTTGTTTTCTAAATTTGTACTTTCCTAAATATATATGTGATAGAATCATGAATTATAATTAAGAGCTTAATGGGCAAATGTATGGTATACTTTGTTCCCAGGTCTTTTCTAAGTTTTCTAATGCTAATATATCTAAAACCTGCCTATCAATTCCATTAAGCATAATGTCCCTTGTTATAATGAATGAATCATTGGGACAAATGAAAACTTAGCAACAAACTGAAGAAATAACCTTTTTTTTTTTTTTTGCTTTGTTTTTACATGGACATTAAACAAAAGCAGAAGGGATAAAGAGAGAATTGAAAATAAAAAGTTTATCTTAACACAGGGACTGACTATAAAAGCAGTGGGTTCATCGGTTGAAATATGACAAATTGGCTCCACCTACTCACTGCACTTTCCTACCTATTTCCCACCATTACTGATCGAGAGTCTTACAAAAGAATTTCTATACTGTGTGAGTCTGGGTCCTTCTAGAAGCAGACATTAAAATGGGATTACACTTGCAGTAAATTTATTAGCCAAAATGGCTGAGAGATAATGGGAAGAGAGACCTAGAGAGCTATCAGACCAAGATGTGGGGCTGACCCCAAGTAAAGGAGAGAAGGAAGAAAGGACAGGTAGTAGGTGGAAGCATTTTACAACAGCAGTGTCCTTCTCAGGGAAGCTCAATGTGGTTGTCAAGGAGTCCTTTGAGGAGACCCCGAGCCAGAGTCATGTGGTAGAGGAATGTTCTGTGTAGTGGCAGCCTGTGGGAAAGATGAACGCAGCAATGGTTTTCCTGGTGTAGCAGCTAGAGCTCTAGGTCAGTTGCCCTCCCTGCAGGTAGAGATTGGAGAAGTGTATGCGAAGGTCGCAAGACATTAAATTGCCTCCATATTTCCATCCCAGTTAGAAATCTTTCAAGTACTGACATTAATCCCCAGTTATCAATGTTTTCCTCTGAAGTAGATCTATTTTAAACAGTATCCCTAGACTATGGACTTCATATCTGTTTTTTTGTTTGTTTGTTTGTTTGCTTGTTTGTTTATTTTGCAGTGGTACTCCTGACATGTGCCAATTTTACATACCACCCACCATCTTCCAATGCCTAGTTCCTCCTTCAGTTTCATCTCCTCATTATCCTTACCCCAAAACCATTCCTTAGAGTGTTTATTTTCAATTCTATTTCACCCATCAAGTTCTTCCCATTTGCAAGCCATATTTCAATCTCACTTCCTTACTAAAGTAGTTCTCAAATTTTGATCACCAGTAATCTCTCTGTTCCCAACCTTACATAGTACTCCCCAATTGGATGTTTAATATATAATCTCATCATGCTTGGATTATACTCTTTTATTAAGTACTATAATAGGTATGTAAGTGTGTATTGTGTTCTCTTTCCAGCAATAGATAGTTCTATTATTACGGGAGTGTGTAACTATACTTCTTTTACTGTTCTTATAAGCCTAACTCCAATTCTATGCAAGTAAATACTAGTAAGTTATATTTAACCAAAATCCATCTCAAATTTACCTGATAATCCTACAACTTAAAGTGATTCCATAATGGATATTTTTGTAAAATATATTATCATTTGTTTGTTTTATAATTTCAATGTTTGCCACAATAATCAAGATACTATTGTTAATCAAGGAAATCAGTTATTTTCATTCTCTGAGCATGAATAAAATTAAGGAAAGGAAAGGCATTTCCCAAACAAATCAACTTAAGTCATAACACAGTCAATAAGGTATCATGGTTTGCATGTGAGGAATCCACAACTTATCACATGATATAAATATATAAAACTGTAAGTCTCTGGACAAGAACAGTAAATTAGTTCTATGACAGGATTGCTTCACAACTGATGCTTCACACTGATGAAGCTCAGCTGGAAGCAGTACGTCTTGAAAAACTGGCACTTGACGAGGATATTTTAATGTGATCAAGCATTACATCGAGTGGCATAATTTAAGGAGAAAGTCAGGATTTTATGTTATGCTAATGTTAAAGCAAACATTGCTTACAGTTTCTTTCTTTCTTTGACTTCTAGCTCTTCTGTTCAATCATTGCTGGGCTGCTGCATTATTTCTTTTTAGCTGCCTTCGCATGGATGTGCATTGAAGGCATACACCTCTATCTCATTGTTGTGGGCGTCATCTACAACAAGGGATTTCTGCACAAGAATTTTTATATCTTTGGCTATCTCAGCCCAGCTGTGGTAGTTGGATTTTCAGCATCACTAGGATATAGATATTATGGCACCACCAAAGTGTAAGTTAAGATGATCTCATAAGTATTTGAAATGCGATTCTGAATATGCTTCATATACATCGAAAATGTTGCTTTGTGAAGTACATACAAACATATTTATAGACTTATTATTTACTTTTCAGATGTTGGCTTAGCACAGAAAACAACTTTATTTGGAGTTTTATAGGACCAGCATGTCTAATCATTCTTGTACGTATATTTAACATTGGTTGAAAATCCAAAATGTGATGATTAAAATTCTCTGCAATAGGGCATTACTCTGAGAGAAAACAATAATTTTGAGAACTTTACAGTATGTTATTTATTAATATTTTACATGTATTCATCATGATTGAGAAAAAATATATATATACATCTTAAATTTAGAGGTATTATAATTCATCCTCCCCTCCCAGAGGAGGAGGATATATTTCTGCACCTCATATAGGAAAAGCATTTTTCACTTATCAGTGGTGTCTCAGCATACTTCAATAGTGAGAGTTTGCCAAACAGCTGATAATCTGGCATTTCAGATGTTTGTGTTATTTAATCTTTTATCAATGAGCAGTGATCTTTGAAGATTAGACTGTCATCTTTATAGTTTTATCATCCTATGTACCCTGTCATCATGAAAGTGATTTTAAACTAAATTGCAACGTCAGAGACAAGAACCCACTATTTCTCATGAGCCGACAAGTCATATATTGATAGTCCCATTTCAGTGAGGAAGAGGGCCTTTTAATTCTTATTGGAAGTGGTTTCAAACCTACAAATTTGGCAGGTGTTATATGTTCCTTTCTAAATAAAGACATTTTTAGATGTCTCAAGAGCATTTCTAAGTGCTGTAACTTTTCAAAGCCATTCTGAATATAATAGTCTGTCAGTGAATCTGGGAGGTCTGACAAGGCTCTAGAATGGAATGAATTGTCAATGGAGGAGCTGTGACGATATTTTGGACAACTTTGTCCCGTATGTTTTGACCATAAGCTAGCTATCTTTTTTGAATTGTTTTTTTCTCTCACTCTTTCCCCTTGTGTTTTTATATTTGTAAGGAAGCTGCTAAATGGAGAAAGACTTGAAATGTCAAGCAGAGCATTTTCACCAACGGTTATTTTTTAATGCTATGGGTGAAATAAATTGCATTCAGAGGCTATATTTCTTAATCATCACAGAAAATTGCTTATAATTCTCCCAATGAATCTAGTA
Source organism: Vulpes vulpes (assembly GCF_048418805.1). Lineage (NCBI taxonomy): Eukaryota > Metazoa > Chordata > Mammalia > Carnivora > Canidae > Vulpes > Vulpes vulpes. The sequence goes on from NC_132782.1 coordinate 143,005,528, forward strand.
ATATAAAAAGAAATCATTGGCTAGATTTCAGCTACAGCAATTTCAGAGTTAGTTCATTACAATGCCAAAATTTTTAACCCCCATGAGAATACAGACCGAATGTTGTCCCTTTCACATACTTTCATGTATTGCCCTGACAGGAGTATTTTGTGTAAATACACTTTCTATATATTCTGATTTTACTGATTCCATCTCTACAGAATGGACCATCTCTTATTATTTTGTACAAGTCAAACATTCTTTGGATCAGTAATTCTTATAATTAAGATGAAAAGTAGTGGGCTAGAAATTATAGTGAAAACAAGAAAAATAGGAGTATTTTTCTCTTAAGTAAGAAATGGAAAGTGTTCCCTGAAATGGTTTTTTATTTTTGCTTATGTAAGGGAAAAATATAACTTTGGATTATCTTACAGTAAAGTCCACAGACTTTAGATGGGCTTATCTAAAAATGAGTCCTGCAAACTTTCTTAGAAGCCTAAATGAATAACGTCACACTGTCCTAGTCTGGAATTAATGAACCAATTTATCTTCCATAGTTTCAGTATGATAATCATTCCATTTAACCTGAGGGTCAGTCTACTTAAGAAATGGATGAGGCACCTCAGTTTTACTCTAAAACTGAATAATGTTTATCTTTTTTAGTATCTTTAAAGGCAGCAGAAATTCCTTAATTACTGAATTGAAGTGAATTCATTTATTCTAGTTATTCTTGGTTTTCTGGGCTAATAGTGGCTAATCACTATTATTGTTGCCATTGTGATTATTTGTTGTTGTTATTATTCAGCTCTATGTTGTTGTTCCATTGTTCTAATGTTACTATTTAGCTGTATGACACAGTGTTGAGACCCATCCTGTTGTCCCAGAATAGTATGCATCTTTAGTTCAGAAATGGTGGGCACCAAACATTTGAAAAAGATCCACTAACAGTTTGAGTCTGACACTTCCCACAGTGTGATAAAGAGACAGTAGGACCAGCCGTAGCCCAATAAGAGGACTATAGATGGGTGCTCCAGAGATTGTGGTTTAGAATTAGGAGTCCTTGACCTTTGGAGGAGTGCAAAAGCTTTTCTTTTTGCTACCAGTGGAAAAAAAAAAGGCAGATACTCCTCTATCTTTTTGAAGACAAGATGTGGACAAGTACTCTGAAGGTTTGTAGAGAATGGGATCAGAAATGTATAGAAAGAGTAAAATCGCATTCTGGTTGCAGATCGAATGCCAGTCTGACTTGATTTTCTTGCCTCCTCAATATATAAGAGCTGAGTATAATGAGCCAATTTTTATGAGAGCTTGACATACGTCCCCTGACTTTTGGGCCAAATCTGAATATAGAAACTAGACTTGTTTTTGTTTGGAGTTTCCCGTAAGCTGCATGCTTACTGGAGTATTTTTTGACAACAGGGAAGGAAAGGATTATTGTATAGCATGCCTAGGGATAAAATAATGAAGGAACATATAAGACTCTAGCTATTCTATAAACACAGGAAAGTTAGGGAAGTGGACATAAGTTGTAGGGTTGCCCAGAAGGTTGCCAGGTCAAAGGGAAATTATACACAACCGAAAGAATGGGTTGAATAAAGGAGAGGTTAAATGGTGACTTGACGGTCATTCTCTGAAGAATAGAAGGAGCCAAGATGGAAAGGAAATTCTATAAACACTAAGAAAATCATACATACCATCTAAGTGGAGGCCACCACATAAGCCAAGATTGCTACCAATAGTAAGAACCAAACTAAACCAAAGTGATATCAGGAAGCTCCATCAGCAAGAGGTAATCGGGTCCTTCCAGCCTCCAACAGCAGAGGAGTTGAGCTTTATCAATGAAGGGACAGTACCTGAGAACCGACTATGCTGCCCACACTCATCTCCATCAATCTACTGAATTGAAAATGATTATCCCAGGGCACCCGAGGGGCTTAGTCAGTTAAGTGTCCAACTCTCAATGTCAGCACCAGTCAGGATCTCAGGGTCGTGAGATCGAGCACTATGTCGGGCTCCACACTGAACATGGAGCCTGCATGAGATTATCTTTCCCTCTGCCCCACCCCCCCTTAAAAAATTATTATTCTATGTTTGGGTATATTCTGGTAGGTAAAGATGCCAAACCATATAATTAAGTTTACCATGTTAATTGGGTGGTATGAGCATGATGAGAGAACAAAAGAAATATAAGAATTATCTCCTGCCCATTATAGTATCAATGAGAATAAAGCAAGACAAAACAAGTCAAAAGAGCGATATATAATAAAATATAAGTGATGTTGATAAGATGTGGGAGATATCAATATGAGCTATGATAATCAATCCACAAGTCTTCATTGAAAGATGAACTTGTTTATAGATAGGGCAGGAGGTAAATTTGGTTCGACAGCAGATTCTTGATGTGAACTGAAGTGTCTGCCAAGGAGCCCCATAAACGTGACAGATTTCTTTTGAAGGTAAACAAAGGGCACAGACATAATGGTCACCATTGTCAATGGTGACAATGCCAGAAATAACAAAATTATCATCATGTATCTGTTATTAAGAATAGTAAAGCATCTGGGGCACCAAGGTGGCTCAGTCAGTTGAACATCTGATGCCTGATTTTGGCTCAGGTCATGATTTCAGGTCCTGGGATCCAGCCCCACAGATTGGGTACAGGTTCAGTGGGGAGTCTGCTTCTCTCCTTCTCTGTCTCCCTCTTCCCCCCGCCCTTGTGTGTGTGCTCTCTCTCTCAAATAAATGAGTAAGTAAATAAAAAATAATATTTAAAAAAAGAATAGTCAAGATCATCATTTCATGGATTCATTACATCCTAGTTTGGATGCTATTAATTAAGTCCTCCGTAAACTTACCCATTTCTTTTCTACTTTCAAGATCAAACTATTGCTATATCTTCCTCGTATTCCAGTATTAATAATAGGAGTTCTTAAATGCATAATTTGTTAATCAGCTACTGCTCACAGCTAATACTTGGTCTCCTTAAATCACCCACATTGCTATTATCTATTCATTTTATAGTTAACAAAAAATAGGATGTTATTCAAAATGTTAAGTGATTGGCTCAAGGCTCTAGGTCTACAAATAAATACTGATTCTAGAACTTGAGACTAGGAGCACATTTTCATTTTACTTTGCAGTTGCCTTAGGACTTACGTTTCTGCTGCCCTTCTTTCCAATTTTGTTTTAATCCATCCATAATAAGTGGAGAGAGAGAGAGAGACAGAGACAGAGACAGAGAGAGAGAGAGAGAGAAGCAGACTCCCTGTGGAGCAGGAGCCTGATGTGGGACTTGGCAATGGCAACTATTAATAAAAAAATAACATTAATATTTAGCCCTATTCTATTCCTGACAATAATCTAAACATTCTCTGTGTGTTGGCACATTTAATCTAATCCTTCAAACAATTCAAAAATGGCTATGTATATGTGTGTGCGCGTGTGTGTGATTATTTTATCTTGAAGCTGGAAAACTTGAGGCATAAGGTTGATTACACAGCTTGATTAACAGCTTGTAAGTCACCTGAGCTGAAACCCATATTCGTGAAGTTGAATTCGTCAAGTTGAGTCCACGGCCTGCTTTCTTAATTCCAAGGCTGATACTCCACTTCACCTACAGGCCAAATTCTATGCGCTGGAATGTCAAGTTCTCAGTCACTTAGCTGAACCCCGCTTATTTTCAGCTTCCCCCCCCCCCACACACTGCATAACCTCACAAAACAGCCTCTCCAAAAACTTCATCCTTGTTAGAATACTTGCTCTTCTTGAATATTTTCTTGGTCCTTTGCACTCGATAATCCTACCCCCTTGTGCACAGTTCTGACTACAATCTTATCATTAACTAATACAGTACTTGATGAAAACTTTTCCAGATTTTTAACCAATCTCTTCCTCTATTGTACTCCCATAGACTTTTTATTCAAACCTTCTGCAGTGCTGTTAATGCTCTGTTTTTGTTGCACATGGTAATTTTCCGTGTGTGTCATGCTACCCATCCCCTATATCCAAACACCCAAAGAGAGGTATGAGTTTCTTCATTTACTGGCTATATCTTGCTCAATTATTAGTGTCATTTGTGGTACACAACCTTAGGGGCCTCCATTCAGTAAACCGCAGTTATTCTCTACAGAGCAACATTCACATTGCATTCTCTATGAACCCTGGACTATAAAACTGACTCCTTTTGGTCATCCCGGAATATAGAAATATGTAGCAAGTCCTTAATAATTATCTCTGTGTTTTAATTAATCTGTTAATAAAGACCATAGTAACAAATGAGGCAAGAAGAAACACCATGAGATCCTTCTTAAGCTATGCAACCACTCTGTGCCCTGGATTTCTAACAGATAAAATGAAGATATCAGGGCCAGCCCTACACAACAAAGCTATAGTGAAAGCAAAAACAAATGTTTTAGGGAAAACATCCACTCTTCAAAATTAAAATAAGAAAATGCACAATAATTTGGAGGGCAATGTTTGTCTCCCTAACTTACACCTTTTGTATTAAAAAAATAAAGACTAATTGTAAAGCCATGGTTTGCACAGGCAAAAATTGTATGCAAGGGAATGTATTTTGGCCAATACAGTGTGTGTGTATACATATGTATATACATTTACATATATATATATAAAATAAATTTAGGCATAGATCCTAATTTTTAAAATACTGGTGAAGATAAGACAGCATTTGTTTAATTATAGCAAGATACAATTATAATATACGTGCTTCTTACTTCCTGGAATTTGTTACAAATCTCTAATACACTCTGCCAGAAAAAGCTTAACTGAAATTAAAGTGTAAAATATCTTAAGAAAAGCAATAAAAATTTAATAGAATAAAAAGATAGGATAAAGACAAAATGTAAGTGAACCTTCAAATATAAATAGATGATTAGCGGTGATTTTGTTAGGCCAAGCCTTAAATGAGGGATAAGATTGGTTTTGGGACTTTCTCTAAACAAATCTGGGAAGACCAGTATGCCAGAGTAGACATCTCTCTAGAACAATGGCAATACCTTTCATTCACACGTGGAATTCTTGCATTTCTTCTGTAGACTGGAGACTAGGTCCTACAAATGATATTTGCTTGTTTTTATGAATGGAACTCTTGAGCTCATCTGGTTTGAGGTTATAATGTAAAACGCCTTTAAGACAATATGTAAATGAGTAAGCACTGAATGGGATCAGCACTGGTGGCTTTTCTACCCCTAGGTATTTTGTTTCAAAGCAATGTTCACGCTTTTAATCTACTCCGATAAGTGTTAACAATTTAGGTATTTGAGCAGCAACATTCCCCGCATTGATCAAATGAGAGTATTTCCTCAGGTGTTGACTCATTAATATTAAGGATCTCTTAGAATTCTGAAGTATGAACCAGTGACCCCGTGGATTCTATCTAGGAATCACTAAATTTAAAACGTTAAGATTGTAACTATACATAAAAAGGCCTAGCCATGCTTTTGAAAGATTGAGCTGTACAAGAAAGAGGCTTCTAAATCTTTGTAAAGCAAGCTGCAAACTGAAGATAATTTCCATAATTCATTTCTTTCTTCAATATTTTTAATCTTTAATGCTGAATCCTTTCAACTAAAACTGCACAAGCGATTAGATTCAAGTACACAAATATAAAAAAGAGTTGGTGAAAATAATTGGACTTTTAAGTAAGAAATTGAAGTTTCCCATAGACATGTTCAGTACTGAAGAATAGAATTTGCTTGATTGAGGCAAATACTAATTACACTATGTCCGAATAAGGCATTTTCTTTTAAAAATGTGAGCTTTCATTTGAATTTAAATCACAACCCTTATAATTGAGTGTTTTCTATATTGCTACTCCTACCCCTTTCCTTTTAGGTTTGCCCAGAATTCCACTCAGTTCTTTATAGTGTCCTCCTCTAATTGTTCTTTCTATGTCTGCAATCTCTTGATTCCCTTTCGCCAGGAAATGCCTATTAAAGCCTCCTTAAAAGTGAATTCCTGGGAAGCCTGGGTGGCTCAGCAGTTGAGCACCTGCCTGCAGCCCAGGGAGTGATCCCCAGGATCGAGTCCCACATTGGGTTCCCTGCATGGGGCCTTCTTCTCTCCCTGCCTGTCTTTGCCTCTCTCTCTCTCACTCTCTCTCTCTCTGTGTGTGTCTTTCATGAATAAATAAATAAAATCTTAAAAACAAGTGAATTCCTCACATAACCCTTACACAACGGACAGTATGTATGTTTATTATTACGTAAGCTATTCTTATTACATTTTTTAGTTTCACCAATTGCACAAACTTGAAAGAAATGCAAATATTATGAGACTATATAGAGTAAAAAGTAGATATTTTATCCCACACTCATATTTTTTATTACAGTTCTTTTTCTTAGTATTTGTTCTGCATCCTTCAAGACCTTTGGTGTGCGCACACACACACACACACACATTTATATAAGTTTAAGCAAAAAAATTGATTATGAATTCAAAAAACCTGAATCATTTATAACCTGAAATATATCATATTCATCCTTCTTTCTCATAATATACAATTCTACCAATTTTATCATTACATATTATCCATATTATGCTCTAATTTATTTTACCACTTCCTTATTGATGAACATCTAACTGGTTTCTAATATTTTCTTATTATAAATAATACTGCATGCACAGAGAATTCTTGTTCCAATATAGTTACATATATGATTATATAAAATTGTTAATAAATGCTTCTTAAAAGTAGAAATGCAGGTAGAGACAGATTTTTAAATTTACAAACTGCCTCCAAAACATTTACTTCAAGGATACTTATACAAACAATATTTAAGAATGTCTCTTTTCTGACATTTTTACCAATTCTAGACATTATTATCTACTGTAGAGTCTAATTAGCTAAGCTGGAATTTATAAATCCAAGGGAAGAAAGGATACGCCAGAGTCCTACAACCAAGGCACCATTGACACTTTGGACCAAATCTCTGTTGTAGGACCTGTACTGTGCCTTATAAGGAACTTAGCAGCATCTTTGCCTTCTACTCACTAGATGCCAGTAGCACCACTACCACCACTGCCTAGACATGACAACCAAAGGAGTCCCGGTACAACCATATAACCCATGGAGAATGATATCCTGGATTCTTTCCATTAGAAATCACTAGTCTATACTCAGATATTAAGCATCTTATATAGCTGCATTTTGCAGCTTTCCTTGAACGGCAAAAATAAAAGGAAAAAGAATTAAAATCATAGTTTGGGCAATGTCCTCTGGATAACCCCATTGAAGCTATATTAGAAACACTAACCACTGTAAATTTTACATGTTGTGGATAACAGCATCAACATTTTAATTACAACTTTTAATTTAGTGGCACCATATTCTTTAGATTCATCGTTTAGTGACCTCTGTGGTTCAAGGCATTTTAAAATTCTAACCATTTCTTCATGTTATATATCAATAAGGATCTCAGTACCTGTAACATTTTGTTACTTTTTTTGTGGTATTCTAACCTTCTTGAAACAATAGGTAGCTAGAATTTTTAAAAGAACAAGTTAAAAAACAACACAAATAATACATTTGTAGTTTTCAATATATTCTCATATATGGGAGTTATATTCTTACTGGAAATACCTTCACAGAAAATCTCCTTGGGATTTGTACTAAAAAATTTCATAAAAATTGAATAACTTTATAAAAATTAGAGATCTGAAAAAAATATATTGAAAACATCCCTTGGGTCTCTCAAGCCCAATTAGGAAAAACTGGCCAAGGTAAAGTTTGTCACTGATATTGTTTAATAAATATAGCTTTACAGTGAAGGATGTTACATCATGTTATGGTGAAGGTGAGTTGGTAGTGGAAGATATCATTAGAATTATTATTCACATCATATTTGTATAGTCTTTTAATCTTTACAAAACCCTTTTTACACTTCAGTTAATCCTCACAAAAAGCTTAGGTAGTACAACACAATAAAAATAGTCCTAGCATTTAGTGAGAGATAACGTTTTACTAGATTTTCACTAGATCTAATAACTATAATTTTGACTTGTCTATTTATAAATACGAAGCCCATAGGGGGCTTCTACTATTTGTAACTTTTTAAAGAAGTACACCAATTCCTTGAGAAGAACCTATTATACTAAATCAAATTATGTACATTCTTATGTAAGCAATGGATAAATCAAGCTTCTACTCACTAAGTCATAAAAATCCTTAAACTTGGTTAAAAGCTCAGTACGTGTTCTGATTGTTGCGATACCTCTGATCTTCCTCTGAACATAAAACAACGTCCCAGCTGAAGCTGGTCTGCAACAGAAGCAAGCCCTTTGAATCAGTCCTTATTAGCATTTCCAGAGATCTTATTCTACACATGAGACAATATTTTATCTTCCCTCTAAGTATTTATTATATCCCTTGGTCTCCTTCAGTATTCTCTGCAAAATACAAAGACTCAGACTGAGAGAATGGATTATCTGTGGGGCTCTGTCTTGATTTCTGTCTCTCATATGAAAATGTTGTCATGTCTAGTTTCAGAGTTTCCCAAGAAAGGAACATTTAAAATTCCTTCTGATGAAAAAAAAAAAAAAATCTGATCAAAAAGAGAGCCCAAGGTGTTCACTGTTAGGACACAGGCTTTAATCAGTAGAGCTTAATTTCCATGTGTTAGGATAAGAGCCACCATTTTGTCTGTATTTTCAAGAAGTGAAAACTAAGGCTTAGCGAATTTAAGTAATTTACTCAGAATCACCCACCTACCAAGTGGTAGAGACAAGCTCATGCTTTCCAGGGTCACATTGTACAGTTTCACTACTACATATCCTTTCCTTTTGAACGGAGCATATTTTGTTAGGTCCCGGAGCATGTTTTGTTTGGAATCTTCTAGATTCCAAAAATGGTTTTAGGCTAAGTTATGAAAGACCTAGCAACTACAGACCTTCTAGAAATTATTCATAAATTTCAATTTTTATTTTACTTAGTAAAGGTATCAAAATAAATTACTTTTCATCTTCTTGAAAATGAGGGAAATCCTGTCCACTATAAATATCTCTTCCCCCATTTTGTTTTGTTTTATCTAAATCTTGCCAAGATTATCCAACAACTGACCAAAATGCCCTACCTAAAATCATGACTATATCAGACTATATAGGTCAATATGTGGAAAACAGGTAGTCTGGAGGTTTACTATTCTATTAATTGATATTCACAAATAATTCTCAATGCCCTGTTTGACATCTAATTGCTTAAATTCCCTTTTTTTTCCATTTTTGTCCTATTAAGAAAAAGCTGAGAGGTGAGTATAGTGCTTCACCCATTTTTAATCACCCTTAATTTCATATTTCCATTTAGAAAATTTATTTTCTTAGGAAAAAAGTCTTTTTTGTTCTTTTAAAAATCCATATTTTATTTAATTAATGTTTATCAACATAGGTAGTATGAAATCAAAATGAAAGTACAGATAGTATGAAAAAAAAAAAAACCTAGGAAAAAAGGTACAATGCTTTGAATATTTCAGAATAGGCCAAAACTTTATCAAGTATTAAAGACACCCCCACCCAAAGAAAGACCCAAATAAGGCTGTGCTAGAAACTAAGGGGAGAGACTTTGCTGGCAAAAAGTGTTATCAGGGAGATATATGTAAACAAACAACCCTAAGACAACACATTAGTATGCTTGAGGTAATATTTTGGAAAAACAAATCTGAACATTTCTTTACCGTTATTTATATCTGTCTTGGCTTCGTTGCTCTTGGGGCCAAATCTAAACCTTTTAACAAAGCCTACATACAATAAGGGTGACCATATTCATTTATCAGTCACCAAAATCTGGACCTTTTTAGGAATGAAAGTAGGTAATAAAAAACATTCAAACTGGTTTCATTTTATTGATGGACCTATAAAACGGCTCTATTCAAAAAAAATCTGTCTTCAAAAGCAATTTTTTTTTAATTAAAAAATGTCAGAGCACCATGTGCTGGACAATATGGCCATTTTGAATCTTTCTTCCACTACCCTGGATCATGAAGAAGGTAGCTGTCCCTAAGCACTCATGCCAGAGCGTGAGCTGAAGGTGGTGCTTACACCATATCTGGGTAGGGTCTGGAAAGAGGTGGGATATTGCTGGCCGTCATACATATTTGAGCACATGTCAAAGTCAGAATGGTCACTATGCAGGTGACTCTCACACAGTGTCCTAAGAGACATGACAGGGTGGAAGTGGAGCTTACCAAATTTCCCCTGGCTTATCTTAATAAGGTGTCAGCAAAAAAAAACTCAAATGCCAAACTGAACAGAACACTGGGCAACCAACCTTAAAAAGACTGTGACCAGCAAACAGGCATCAAGTGGATGCTTAGTTAGGAGGCACTGCATGTTCTGGCACCTGTGTGCTGAGCACCCTCGTCTCACATGACCCTTCGTGGGCCTCTGTGTTTTAATCACATGGCTTTACAGTTTCTAGGAGGTTCTATGTACCTTCCCATCTCAGCACCTTGGCACTAAAACATTCCCTATCACTTCCCTCCAGCCATCCCTTTGTCTAGGTAATTCCTGTTTGTCTTTCAGATCTATTCAAGCAACATTTTCTGAGGCAAGTCCTCCCCGACTCCCCGACTCCCCGACTCCCTGAACAAAATGTATTTTGTTGTTGTTGTGAGATGCCTTCATAAAAAAAAAAAAACTTTCCTCAATTTATAATTATACAGGTATTGGTGTGAATAATGGATTAGGAACTGATTCATATCTGTCTCCTCCAGGAGACTATAAATTCTTTGAGAGTAAAGCTTTATGGATTTTCTCTCACTATATTATCCTTGAGGTTTACCAGGTAGTAATTACTCAGGTAATACTGCTGGGTAAATAAATAAATGATTTACCAAACACAGTATTTAGTCAAAAATGTTCACACCTTTCCCCCAAAGAGCTTTAGAGAAATCATCACCATCATGGAAATGGGATTATTTTGAAAAGTCTTCTCAGAAGAGAAAATACATGAAGCTCGCATTATAGCACATCACTTTTCCTTCATTTCTTTTCTCCTTAAAAACAATTGCTGTATGTATCTACCTACATCAATCTATCTATGTATGGAACTCTTTCACTCAGGATTGTAAGATTGGCATTTTACATTTAACTGAATAAAATGAGGGCCTGGCCAAATAATGTGAAAAGTTTTCAAAAGCAATCCGACTGGTAAAAAAAGTATACACAATGGGTTCTTTCTGTGCCCTGGATTTCTAACATGTGCACAAGGATAATAATGCCAGCCCTGTAGACAGGTGCTATTAAAAATGAAATTAAAAGTATAAAAGCATCTTGCAAAAGTTCAAAAAGGAAAATTTGGGGGCAATCTTACGTCCCTTCTATTTTTACCTTTAAAATTACCTTTAAAACTTTAAATACCTCTTTGCATTTAATTGTGCAAGCTCTATTTTAAATGTGAAATGACAGTCAAATGACCTATCTGTGTGTGTACATATATATGTATGTATATATACACCTCTGTCCTCTCTTTCTATAGTAAGTATACACAAGGAACATATTTTCCTTGCTTATATCTTAACAAAGGAGATTTAATCACCGGGTTTTCATTGTCACGTTAAACGGAACCACTGTTGTAAGCATTCTTCATATATAGTTTTTCTCATTCACCTTTGTTCCTTTTCTATTATCTCGCTATGGCTTATAGCCACCTACAGTTAAAACCAGCGACAAAAATAAGCCCATGGAATTCAGTTATTCCCATGGAATCACTTTATCCTTCATGTTTATACATTTCTAGTTCTCTCCACCTTTGATTCTATTTTGGAGACAGTAAATTACTTTTTCAAACACTGGGAAAAAAATCAGCTATTGAAATATTCCTAATGTAAACATGTTAAAAATACGAAGTGTGAATTTTTTTAATGCCTAAGGTGATTATATGTTGGCATGGGATTTTTAGTCATAATAAAATAGAAAAATTATTTAGCTATTACTTGAAGGGATGTGGGAAGATATTTTCCTAATGAGGCAGTAGTCTGTCTACTTGTGATTAAGACATTTGTTGTGACCTACCTGTGTGCTAAAGATTGTATTTAAGAAATACATATAAAAACCCATGCGTCTATAGTTTCTGTTAGATGCAAAATATTGTGTATACCCAAGGTATCCACCTGTAAAATAAAGGAGGTATACCTTCATCCTTTCCCTTTATGCAAAATTATTCCTAGAGGGTCAATACATTTTAATAATGTATAATATATCCCTCAGTTATTATTGCTGTATCTATGGATAATAGATTCCTAATAAGATATCATTTTGTCAAAATCTATAAGATATGAAACAAAATAAAAAATAATTATTTTACTGTTTAATCAAATTAATGGTTGAATGCTCTTTTACATAGGTCATAAAGGATACCTGGGATTTAGGTATACCATCCTTCATCCTTTTATTCATTCAACCAACGTTCATTCAGCATCTTCCATACACCAGTGTTTGAGGCCTTGAGAATATGTCAATGAATAAAATAGAAAAAAGTCCTAAGTCTTATGTATCTTGAACTCTAGGCCAAGAGTCGGCAATGGACACAGTCTGTTTTTACAGATAATTTTTTACAGGAAAACAGTCACATTCACTTGTTTGTGTATTGTCTATGGCTTCTTTAATGGAATGGCAAAGTTCAGTGGTTGAAAATAGAGACCATATGGATATGGCCCTCAAAACCTAAGCTATTTACAATCTGTCCCTTTGCAGAAAAAAATTTCCTGACCTCTGTTCTACACGAGAGTGATTTAAGATAACTATCCTCTCCCATAAAATGTCCCAGAATATCATATTGGATTCATGAAGATTATGTTTCTTATATTTAAGGTATCTGGTAACTTTATCTATGGATTGCCCTTCGGAATACTCCTACCTTTTCTATAAACTTCTTAAAGATATCCAGATTTTGACCTGGAAATTTCAGTTCGACCCTAGAGGAGTTTCAACAACAAAAAAAAAAAAAAAAAAAAGAGAGAGAGAAACTGTATGAGCAATAAATGTTTGCCTTATTGTTAAATGATATTACATTATTGACTTATTGTTGAAGTGTTTATTTTGCTGACATTATTTTAAAGGAAAGTCCTGAAAGTAGGAGAAGATCATCTGTTTTCTATTGAAATCATATTGTCCAAAATAAAGACTGAAAGATCTAAGTTCTGATATAAGGTGCTATTTACAGGTCTAATGAGATTACATCACAAAATAATTCTTTTCCAACTGTGGAGTGAATATATTATATTTACCATTGGGCATGTCAAATACTGAGACAATTGGGAAGAACACATTTTCATATAAGCATAATAGCCATTAGTGGTAATAATTGATGTTTGCTGAGAACTTACATATTGAGCACTATTAGTACTTTATGTGAGTTATTTAATACATGCATCCTTATACATTAAATGTTATTTTATTCGTATTTTACATAGAAGGAAAGCAAAATACAAAGAGTTAAATAATACTGACCAAAAAAATAATAATAATAATACTGACCAGTCATGGGACGCCTGGGTGGCTGAGCAGTTAAGCGTCTGCCTTTGGCAGCATCTGTATTCCAATGGTACATGTCTTTTTAAAACTCTCAGTAGAAAACTTTAAAAGAGACTGCTAAACCCGTATTACTGACTTTAGAGAAATGATATGTTGAATTGATTATGAATGACTTTAACTATGAATGAAAACTGTGGATCTGAATGCATACTGCAACTAGTCCTCTTAATAATTTGAATTTTAAATAACATTTTATCAAATTGGATTAGATCTTCTAACTTGGTTCACTTACATGGACTTAGAATTTAGCTAGCAAATAACTTACTCTCAGAGTGGGGAAAAGATCAGTTCTGTCATTGTCTCACTTGATATATTTTTTATCAGGATGACTTTTAACCCACAGTGTACTTGGAAACATTTGGGTCTTAATTTTTTACTTAGTTAGTGTTACTTTATTAAAACTACATAATGTTATTCAAAAATCCATTTAACAGGCACACATACAATATGTTGCAGTAGGCCATAAGATCCCAAAAGGGGTGAACCTTTCTTCCTTTAGGAATAAATACTAATTCCATCGAATGGCTTCTGTCTGACATGTGGCTCCATCTGACATTGAAAAAGTGACAGCACCAGTATCATATGCATTTTAAAGAGTAAACCTTAATTTTTCCTTGGAAACATATCAATGGAAATTCTAATGTGTTCCTCCTGTACCCCAGAAGACTATTTTAAGACATTCTACTTGACCACTAACATGAACTCAGTGACCATATTTGAACTCTACAGGATAGAAAGCTCTGTTGTTCACCAGCACAGAAAGACTATGGCATTCTTAGATCCTTTGACGGCAGGGAACAGTGAAGACAGTTGCCTCCACTGGGGGGTCACTGGCATAACTCATGTTTACGAGGCCTTCACTGCTGGTGTCTTGACTAAGTTCAATGAGCACATTAAGTCCAAACAGCTAACTATATCACTACTCATTAATGTTTTACTCTTATACTTTTAACCATTTCTAAAACGACATAACTGTTACCAGTTAACATAATAAATGCCTAAGCAGTTAAGTTTGTGAAATTTTAGATGTCAATTTAACTTTTCTCCCTGGCCCTTCCTCTGTAGTTTAGGAGTTTTGTAATGTACTTAAGGGCATATCCTCTAGAACCTGTCTACTAGGTATGAATCTTTGCTCTGATAACTTCCCAATTGTGTCACCTTGGGCACATTATTTAACCTCTCTATGCCTCTGTTGCCATATACGTGAAATAATGATAATAATAAGAATTACTCCATGAAGTTGGTGTGAGGATGAAATGAGTTAAAAATAAAGAACACTTAGAATAATGTCTAACACACAGAAAACGCTCAATAAATATTATGTTTTTGTTACCGACTCACATCTCAATGTTACTGTAGTTTGTAACTACCTGCAAATGCTATTTTATGCCAGAACAGCGGTCCATCCAGTTGTACACCCCAGCAGTCAATACTTGGTGGGAGAGCACTGCTATCTTCTAAAGTATAAACCTCAAGGTATTAATACCATGAATGCTGTTAATAGCTCAGATATTCAATGAAGGATACTCTCCTCAGATAATATTTAGAACTATTTAGATATATCTATTATAGTTTCAGATTGTTTCAGTATGTTTCACATTATTCTTAATATAGTTTTCATAGAATTATAGACTGCACTCCTATGTCTCTCTGGACTCCTCTCTCCTGAGCCAAGTGTGAATAACCTGAGCCAAGGAGTACCTCTTAAGTCTGTAGATATTCCCAAGGCTGCTCAATCCTGAGCCTCGGGAATGTGATATAAATTGGGGCTCGTGATGTTGGAGAGAGATGCTTCCTAGCAGCATCATGTAGGTATACATAGGAGGAAAAGCTACTCCATTCCATGATTCTGACAACAGGTCAACAAATACTGTGGCACCATAATTTCTGTGAGTTTTCACTAAATTTATACTAATGTAATTTAAAATCTAAGCTTTGGAAATTTTATTTCTAACCATTAGTTTATTAACAAAAGTTTTTTTTTTAACAGGTACTGGCCTAATCCATTGCTTCCCACCACAGCTTCATGATGCACACCGAGGGGTTTCAGAGGGGAGGGAGTCCTACCTGGCCTGGGCGTATTCTTTACTAGGCTCAAACCTTTTATATGTGCTTTCATCCTCTACATACGTTTAGAAAATGTTATATAAGTCTCTGCACATACACACATGTTCAGGTTACACAACAATTGCAGCATCTGAAAATTTTCCCCTTCTTCCTTTGAGATCTCTTTTCAAACTGTTGTATGTGAAGAGGGTAATGTCCTTGGGGTTTTCTACAAAGAAGCCAGTGTCCTCAGATTACAAAAAGGATCAGATGTGAAAATAATTTTGAAGCTATGAAGTTATGGTTGCCAGACAAAACATAGGATGCCCAATTAATTTGAATTTCAGCTAAACAACAAATTAGTCTTTAAGTATGCCCCAAATATTGTATGGGAGATACTTATACTAAAAAATTATTTGTTGTATATCTGAAATTCAAATTTAACTGGTATTCTGTATTTTTATTTACTAATGAAGCAACCCTATGACAAGGGCCTATACATGTGTGCATTATACAGAAGAAAATGTGACAGGTACTTGAAAGTACGAACTGTATTTATGAGTTACTGAAAAGGAAGTTTTCAGTAAATTTAAGTAAATTATAATTTGTTGATCTTTTTGTTTTAATAAACACAGATACAGAACCCACAAGTAAGTTTTGACATAATTAATTACTCATCAAATATCCAGAACATCAATAATAAATATGAGTAATTGATAAATGAGTATTTATTGTAAACTGGATTTTAAGTTCTTATTTAAAATATAGGAAACACTAATTATAGGGCATTTCATATATATGTATATATATATATATATATGCAACTTTTATTTTATATTTATGTCTTTTACTTTGCATTAGTTTTCTGTTGCTGTCACAGCAAATTACCGCATATTTAGTGGCTTCAAACAACAAATCTATTATTTCACAGTTTTGGAGGTCAGAAGTCTGGGTACAGTGTGGCTCAGCTGTTTATTCTGCTTAGAGCCTCACTAGGCTAAAACTAAGGCATCAGCCATTCTGGAGGCTCTGGGGGAGAATTTGTTTCCACTCCTAGTTAGGTTGTTGGCCAAATTCAGTTTCATGCGATTGATTTCCTTGCTGGCTGTGGAACAGGGGTCATCCTCCATTTGTAGGGGCCTCCCACGTTTCCTGCCTGACCTGAGGACCCCCCCTTGTCTTCAGTTCTCTCTGACCTCCATTTCTGCCCCTCTTCTGTAGCCCCTGGCTGCTGAATCTCTTCTGCCTTCTTCTTTCCTTTCTAAAAGCTCACATGCTCACATTGGGCCCAACAGGATAATCCAGAATAACATCTTTATCTTAAAGTCCATAACCGTATTCCAGCGGCACCATCCTTTTTGCTGTACTCACAAACTGCAGACATTAGTTGTGCCTGTTTTCTTGGAAGGGGAGACTTTTTTTTTTTTTTTTTTGCTCACCACATACCCCACTTTTTCTGATACTCTCTGTGTTTAGCATTCTAAGGCATGTAAGGGTGTGATTCCAGTGGAGAAATAAAATCAAGATGAAGGCAAAACTCTCCTTGATTCCAATGTTGCTAGTAGATATTTTTCTTTGATTAAGAGAGGATATCCTTTGATTTGAAAAGCTTCCATTGAAAACTATTGAGCCATCTATGCAGTGCTCTAGGGATGGAGAATGGGTCACTGTTTGGGGGCAGGGGGGTAGGTGGGTGGGTTTTGTTTTTGTTTTTAATGCCCTCTCTGTAGGTTAGTAGAAATCTACCCTCTGTCCATGGCAGAAGCACATTAACTAAGCCAGTTCGTCTAAAGGTAATAAAACTATTTGAAAGGACACAGTAGTTGTGATCATGACACATTCTTAAATGAACCAGACTCTATTTGATGTATGTGAAAAATTAAAGCATAGGTCTAAGAGTGCTGTAAGAGACATTTTCTCATTCTTTTGGTGAGATCTGACATCAGCATATAGATGGCTTCATCAATTATTGAGAAAAAGACTAAGAAAAGAAAAATGACTGATTGGGATGCTTCATTTTGAAGTCTGAATTTGAAGCCCTTGGGTCGAATGTACCTGTAGGTCTAAATCTTTCAGAATTAGCTCCTGCTCTCTCTCCAGCTTATTTATCTGTTTAAGTTTCTTGTTTAAAAAAAAAATAAAGCATTTAAAAATTTTTAATGCACTCTGTCAAACATCAGAACATGTGTGCCAGACTTTGAAGCAAGTGCATATATCAATGAAGGGAAGAAACAGATCTCCGTGTAGATAAATATTCCTTAAGATGAAGCCAGGAGAATGATTTTAAATTTAAAATACCAGTTTCTCTCAAGGGTTAAGTTTTCACAACTTGAATGATTTATTTTTTCTTCACAGCTGTTTTCCTTCTCTGTATTCTCAAATGCAACAGTGAATTTCAGAGTTCTTACGTTTGCCACCTAACGGTCTTGTCTTGCTTATTCCTCGCCAAGTATTAAGGACTTGTAGTTGACAAGCTAAAACTGTTTTTTTTTTTCAATTGAAACAAAAATGACAACAAACGACCTTGTTCATTTGCAAGTCATTCATTAGCCTATGTGGCTTTTGTGGCACTAATATTTAGAGATAAATAATGAGGGAACCACAGCTGATAAAATCAGCACACATAGGTAAATATTAATGAGCAAAAGTGTGAATCATCTTAAAAGCACCATTCCCTTAATTACGGCTCATATTAACAATTTTTCTTGTGTTTGAAAGAATCGCGCAAGTATTCAAATCAGTTATCGAGATAGCCTTGCCTGTGAACACAACGCTAGTAGTATCTTTCCAGTTATTTAGCCTAAAATGCCCATATTTATTTAGCCTCAAAGTCATTACTTCTGGGATAACTGCAAACCATTTACTATCAGAAATACTTTTTAATTCTATATAATCTTGTTTGGGGCTTTTGTTTTTATCTCACACTCTTCGTACTTATTTCGTAAAACATCCCCTCCAGAAAATACTTTTCCATACCATATAAAATGTGGTGTTTCAACTTAATCTCCACCTCTAAGTGAATCAAGTCTTGTGCCTTTGGGTGATGCTGATTATTTATGGTTTTTCACTCTATTTTAAAAAGGGTTTAAAGTAGCTTATATATTTACAGATAAAGAGGGAACACAGGCAGTGTAAAAGCCGCAAAAACAAATTTTTCCAGTTACCCCAAATTTGCTCAATATTATAATATGATGTTGCATTTGTCTCTGCGAGTTTCGTTAAAGAAAAAAAACCTACTCTGACACTTGTTAAAATGGTAAGGAAGACTTTTTCCAGGACTACTGTGATAGGTGTCAACACTATTGCGATGGGGAGAGAGATTCAGCTCAACTCTGAATACAATGAAGCCAGCTGGGATTTACAGGATCAGGTGGTGTGGTGGGGAGAGGAGAGTGTGTGCAAAATTGCTAAGAGTGGATGGCTGGGGTCGGGAGAATTCTTGCTAAATTTAATTTAACAGGACTCTTGCTGGAAGGTGGGCCAGTGTGATCAAACATCAAGGGTGGGAGATGAGGAATTTAATTAGATATTGAGAGTGACCAGATACCAAGGGTGGTAGTAGGATTCTCTCTAAGCTGATTTAGCAGGATTCCTGCTGAAACTGAATTCTGCAGAGATGGACACCGAGGTGCATGGCTGAGGCTGACTAAAGTGTGGCCAAGGAGAATTTTTTTTTCAGTGTCCTATTGACCAGGGCAAGGGAAGAACACGTTAGCATGCAGAACTTACACTGTCCAAAGCAGTGAAGGACACCATCATCATCTGTAGGTCCATGGAATTGAGCTCCAGGTCTGATTTAATCATTTGGGTTTCAGTTTTTTAATAAACATACATTGGGAGGCAGTGTATGGATAAGGCGGCATTTAAACAGAGCTGGTGAGGGAATTTGCCTCGGGAATACCAGAGAGCCCAGAAAGTACAAGTACCCTAAGGCCTGCTGGTATGCTGGAGGAAGGACAGGGAATCCAATGTGAATTAGTGAAGTGATCAAAGGAGAGAGAAGTAGGGCTTGAGAGAAGAGGGATAGTGAGAACCAAATCATTTCAAATCTACAGCCCATTGTGAGGTCTTTAGGTTTAACTCTGAGTGCGAAGGGAAGCCATCGGAGGGTTCTGAAGAGAGACTTGGTCTGACTTATATTTTAAGGGGATCAATCTGCCTGCTGTAAAGAGAACAGATTGTAGGAGGGCAAGGATGGAAGCAGAGAGACCAATTAGGGGCTTTTGCAATAGCCCAGGTGAGGCACAATGTGGCCTCTCCCAGGATAGGCGCTGTGCAGACAGTAAATGGTAGTCACATTCGGAGTATGTTTTAAATGTAGAGGTGAAGGGTTTGCTGATGAATAAAAAGCTGACCTGCTTGAAGGATGAGATTACTTTTTTTTTTTTTTTTTTAGGTAAGGAAGATTGAAGCAAAAATAGGTTCTTTGGGGGGAAGAACAGCAGCTTGGTTTTTGACATTTTCAACTCCTGATGCCTATTAGACATAGTGAAGCAATCAGATAGGATGTAAGGGTAACATTTTGAGCCATAAGATCTGATCACCTAAAAAATGAGTGAATGTGCAGAGATTGGTCCGATGAACTGCTATACTGAGCAATCACTTTCTCTGGGTTTCTCTCCTTTGGCTTTACTGGTCATTCAAGACTGGCTTAGAAATCCTATGTTAGGGTGTCACTACCTGTGTTCTTTTGCTCTTCTTTGCAAACAAACACCGGGCACTTACTGAATAGTGTTTACTTGCCTGTTGACTGGTTATCTCTTCCATTATACTCTAAGTTCCTTAAGGAAAAGGCTTAAATATGTAAGTGTTCTTGAGTGAAAGAATAAACTAAAACTCTCTGCATTTAAGGTAAAATCTAAGTAATATTCATCCCTGTGTACTTCACTCACCTCTTCTCATATTACCCTTCCCTTTGTTGACTTCACCCCAGCTGCCTTTGCTAATTCCTTCAAGACTTGCAATACCCTCAACTTTCTCAAGCTTCATGGATTCTTTGATCTGTTAATGTATCATAATTTAGTAGGTCTTGGTTTAAATACTAAGTCCTAAGAGAAGTACCTCCCGAACCTTTATCCTAATCCACCCTCATTTTGTCTATCCTAGTAATCCAAATTTGTGACTTGATAGCATTTATCACTGTTTGTAGGTTTACAAGTATTTATGTCATTACTTACTATATATCTTCTTAACAAGTTTATGAGAACAAAAGACAATGCCTGTTGTGTTCATTAATATGTACCCACTCCTAACCGCTATACCGGAGGCTTGGGCCTTCTATAAAATATTTAGAATACATATAAAAAGCTTCCTATATTTGTATTAGTACCAATGAATATGGATAATAAAATCAATGTGTTTGTGATTTTTTTATTACATAAAACAGTAACATCTTTTGATAAAAATATTTTAATCTGTTTCTCTTATAATTGGGAAAGTATGAGATCATGGAGTAAGAATTAGTCTCCTACTTGTCCAGAAGCACCTGGTTTTTATTACATATGTAATATGTAAACATTCTCCCTATTGTACAGAAAAATGTGCTTTCCAGAACTGTATCACCCGTAGGGAATGTTATGCCCTTCGCTATTTTGGCTTATGATGTGGAACAGCATTTCAAATGTATATGGCCTTCTGAGAAGACACAGCAGTATGAGCAACTATTTTTCAAACCTTTTTTATTGAAAAGAGTTTAAGAAACTTTGCTCAATATAACAATCAGTCACATGGAAAGATTATGCATCTAGAAAACAATTTTTTTTGTTAAACTTACCTCATAACTCTTTGTTGAGATAACAGATTAAACATTCCATAAAAATTCAAACCAATACTATTCTAACCAATCATGGTTTGAAATATATCATTTATACTAACCAAATTTTAATACTTTGTATTATTCTAAAAATATATACCCATATTCACAAAATTAAATACAATTATTGTTTCCAAATTTATTTAAATAAGCTATAGCTATAAAAACCTAGAAAATTCTATGTATCCTTCTTTTGCAAGTAAAGACTCCCCACAAAATTAAATATTATTAAATTATCATTTCAATTAGTTATTTGAGCCTAAGACAGGGTGAAACTATTAATCCAATCACTTTTAATATGCTTTGTCTCTCCTCTACAATTGCTGAATTCTTTTCTTTGTATGGAAGAATTACTGTAATTAGAATTAATTAATCATATAATTAGAAGTGATGGACATTTGGAAGCAGAAGGAAAGGAATAGACTCATTCCTTTAAGATTTTCTCTCAAGGGCTTCTCCATGGAGAAGTGACAACATGAAATTATCTGACCCATTCTTCCATATTCCTTTATATAATAGTAATTAGTAAACTTTGAGAAGCTATGTAAAACTTCTTAGAATATAGAAGAAAAATTATTTTTCATAACTCTAAGGTTTTGAAATACTGCTGTAAGGATTAGGTAATAATATACAATAATATACTATATTTATATACAATAATACACATTATTGCACTTTGCTATTATTACAAAATGGCTTTTGAAAAAATCTGTTTGGATTAATAAAATATATTCAATAAAGGATCAACATACAAATTATTTTTATAATCTTTAATATTTCTAATTGTTAGTATTTTCATATTAAAGTAGATACACATTTAAAATACACCCTTGATTTAGTCATCTGGCATCAGAAATAGGACTTTAAGTTTTCCAAAATGATAGGAAAAGAGGAAATTTCTCACAATGCTCAGTTTAAAAGGAGTAAAAATTATATGTACTCTACTTAGCCCATAATAGGAAATATAAATAACAGAATGATAAATATTAGTAAAAAGTATATACCTTCAGATAAACATTCATTTCATTGATTAATATTTTGAAAGTTTCTGAAGTTAAATTTAGGGAAAGGAAATCTGAACACAAACTTTAGGAGACATAGCTAGATGAACCGTACAAAAGAGTACACCCAAGCATTTTCTAGCAAAAGAGAAATTGAAGGTGTTTTGTTGGGTTTTCTAATTCCTCTGAATATCTTTTTTCCAGTTTAGTTTTTTAAAGGTTGACGGAATTATCGCTAACACTTCTCCTTGAAGCAGCATATCATTTAATGAACAAAAATTTGATTTCTCAAATGTTCACAAAGTTTTTCAAACCAAAATGCAATTTAATATGTAGATGAATCCTATTATTGGCAGCAGATGATCCTCATCAATCTGTAGATGTGATCTTACATCTGAAGAAGTTCCTTGAACAGGGTGTTTAATACAACCTGCCACATTGTACCACCATTTGTACTAACAATTTTCAGTGATACCATAAAGATCAACCACAGATTTGCTTCCTTAAATCTACCAGAGGGTTTGTACTTTGCAATATACATAAAAATCCCACAATTTTCTAGTTTCTATCTTATTTGAAATCTTTTATCTACTTCCTTCGTATGTATCTAATTGACTGTGAAAATCATCTCTTTTTGGAATTCACTTATTTTCTCAGGTTAATCTCTTGGCGTTTGGATTTATCATATACAAAGTTTTTCGTCACACTGCGGGGTTGAAACCAGAAGTTAGTTGCTATGAGAACATAAGGTAAATGTCTCTCAAACTCTATTTCTTTAGTAGCGAAAATCTTTAGTGACTTGAGGCACAAATAATTCTTGGAAGGACTATTTTTTAAGTCATTTTTTATACTTTTTTCTTCCGTATCCAGAATACTTATTATAAATAACAATTAATATGTCTAAAAAGACTGTCATCTCGACAGATGAGATGGTAAGTGAATTATTTTCCAACATGCCCATTGAAAGAAAAGATGCTGGTTGTGTTTTAAGGCCAAAAGAGACCTTCGTGATTTTTCTTTGGAAAACATTCCTCGGAGCTTAGTAACTGTGTTTCTTTCTTGTGATTCCTAGTTTGCATGCTGCCATGATTTTCCCTTCCACCCTCTCTTTAAAACTGATTTATTGAGACCTTGAAAATGGTTTGTTCAGGAAAAACTGAAGTGTACTATAGGGAACGTTAGAAACAACTAACGTTTGTGTTGCTTGGAAACACTCCTGGAGTTTCAATACCTCGCACAAGATTTATAGTTCGGATTTAGCAAACGTTTGATCGATTACTTTCTTTTACTCCTCACCATTCATAGCTTCATGTAGTGTGCTGGTTTTAATAAAGTTGAAAATGACTCATTTTCTGAGGGTATACCACTAAAACATCTTCTGCGGTACGGAATGATTGGACAAAGAATGAATAAGAAAATAATCATTAGTTGCCTCATTTTCAAAGCAGTGTCCTCAGTGAGCAGGATTGAATATTGCTTTCCCAAAGTCATAGGCAATAGACTGAAAATATGTAAG
Source organism: Vulpes vulpes (assembly GCF_048418805.1). Taxonomy (NCBI): domain Eukaryota; kingdom Metazoa; phylum Chordata; class Mammalia; order Carnivora; family Canidae; genus Vulpes; species Vulpes vulpes. Next base: position 143,029,427 of record NC_132782.1, read on the forward strand.
AGTGTTTCATCTAATTTTTAAGAAATCAGTATTCTGACCTGAATTTATTTTGAGATAACTACATTGCAGCAGTGAAGAAAAAAAATCTAAATTTATCCCTATACTTTCTTTACTAAACCTGAGAAAAAAGCAGAAACTTCCTTTGACGTCACGTGCAGGTACTGACCCAAATCCACGCAGTCTACAAGGCTTCTAAGGGAAAATACTTCCTAACAGATACATGTCTTACCTTCAGGAATGATTGCAACATTTGATTTGAAATCAAAGCATATACACTGCAGTACACCAGATAAAAATATTTTAAGATTAAGGAAATTCCTTGAAAAATACTCTTTTAATCTTTTTGGAAGCACATTCCTGCCGCGGGGCAGTAACACACCCTAAAGGCTGTCCCGTGAAGCTAGAATTAATAATTCATCAGTTTCAAAATAATCTTTTGGTCTCTGCAGATTTCTTAATTGCACCAAACACTCATTGCCCACATAATTTGAGGGGTTTAGGGGTGTGTGGGGGGGTATATATGTAGTTTTCTTAACTGAAACGTTTCTAACATGTTATAGGTCTTGTGCCAGGGGAGCCCTTGCTCTCCTCTTCCTTCTTGGCACCACCTGGATCTTTGGGGTTCTCCATGTTGTGCACGCATCAGTGGTAACGGCTTACCTCTTCACGGTCAGCAATGCCTTCCAGGGGATGTTCATTTTCTTATTCCTGTGCATCCTGTCTAGAAAAGTAAGCAATTTTGTTTTAGTTTTGTTTATTTGCTTTTTTAATTTTGGTGAGCCCTATACCCTATTCGTGTAGTATCAGTTACCAAATTGATCAAAATTCTTATTCTCATGGATTCATGTTGAATCTTCATAACCTAAATACAGGACATTTTCAGAGCAAAATCAGAACACCTAGCTGTTCATATGGAAATATGCCTTCAAAAAAAAACTTGCCCTTAGGAATGTAAACATAGCTTATATTCATTTGAGCATATTCTGATAGGCAATGACAAAACGATACTTCTGAAAACCAAATATAACAATTTAATGTGATTTGAAAATAACTTAATGTGACTTGCAATTATGTTTAACATTTCCTTTTTTTTTCTTCTTTTCTTTTTTTTTTTTTTTTTTTTTAGATCCAAGAAGAATATTATAGATTGTTCAAAAATGTCCCTTGTTGTTTTGGGTGTTTAAGATAAAAAATAGAGAACTATGGATAATTGTTACTACACATAAAAAAGCCAAGCTGTGGATGACCAATGTGTGTAAATGACTTGAGCCAATTACCCAATTATTAATTACTAGCTAGTCAAATCTTTTAAAACAGTTTTTCTGTTTCCAGTGTAGGAACTGTAGGTAAGATATCTTAATTGTGTACCAGAGAGCTATAGTTTGCTTTCCTACGCGACATGGTTAGTTATGTCAAAACAGTATTGCAGATATGTGAAAAGTAATTGGTTTCTCAGGAGTGATATCACTGCGCCCAAGGAAAGGTTTTCTTTTTAACACAAGAAATATATGAATGTCCTGAAGGGAACCACTGGATTGATATTTTTGTGACTCATGTTGCCTTTGAAACTAGTCCCCTATCACCTTGGTAATGAGCTCTGTTACAGAAAGTGGAATATGAGAGGATGAAAGGGCAGAATGAAAAGCAGGAAAAAAGAAATGGTTATTATAACAATGAGATGTATTTCGAGTAAACTCGTTTTTTTTGCAAACCAAATGAGAAATTATAGATAAAATAATTGAACAAACACACCTTGCCATTGCGTGGATTGTTCTGAACTTAAGTTTCTACTAAGACAACTTAGATTTATATTTGTTATATCCATCTTCCTTCCTAATGTTCTAAAAAGACACAAAACTTCACAGATGAAAATGACAAACAGTTATGTCCTGTTTTTTTTTTAGGTGACGCCATAGTGGGGTATATACAGTTTCTGTACTCCTTTCATTGATCACAACTTCATATGCTTAATCAGTAATACATAAATATGTCAAACTATAATATTGTTCAAGGCTGTAAATGTAAAAATAGTGTATATAAAGCTGAAGTATTCTATTCTATAACCTTTTCAGTTAGTGAAAAATATTATATCTCATTAGGCTAGTCTGGGTGAGTTCTTTACTTCTTTTAATTTTAGATATGTTCTAGTTCACATCACAATTTTCCCTTTTAACTTACTATTCTTAAAAGGGCATTGTAAATATGAAAGTTATTCAGAAAGTGAATTGCTATTTTTTTTTCTGTTCAGAAAAGTACACATTTAAAAAATGTTATTTATAACAAAGAAATCCCTGAGAACTGTAGAAATGTTCACAGTGGATCTATTTTCTGACAGTTTCCTACTATCTATTAAAGCATATCTGCTTCAATGTATGGCTTCTATCTATCCTCAAATCTTCTCATTAAAATGTAGAAGCAGTGATTTTATTTCAAAAACATGTAATTGCACCTACCTGTAGAAGTATGCCAGTACACTAAATGTTGTGATTTTAAATTAATTTCTCCAGCTGTTAAAATGAAGTCTGTCAAAACTTACTCTAACAAATAAAATGTTATCTAAATGAATACAGCTACTGCTTTGCTGAGTCGTTTGCTCAAGAAAGATGAGCTACCCGCCGATATGTCTTATACATTTTTAGAGAATCCATGATACATTTTCATTATATCTTCTGATCTCTTATATGCTAAGCCTATGACCCGTTATTAGAAATGTCATTATAGAACAGTGTTATAAGAATGTGATATTGAAAAACCAATCTGTTCAATCGACATATACAAATGATGTATGTAGGCAGAGTAATGGCTCTCCCAACACTTGCATGCCATAATCTTCAGAATCTGTAAATACTACCATTAGGGCACATGGAGAAGAGAATTGCTAATCAGCCGACCTTGCCATGGGGAGAGTATCCTGGATTATCTGGGCAGGCTCAATGTCATCACAGGGGTCCTTATCAATGAAGGAGAGAGAGAGGGAGGGAGAAAAGGGAGCATGGTAAAGCGATACAGTCTGAGACGTCTTGACCAGCCATTGCTGGCTTTGAAGACACAAGCAGTCCACAAGCCAAGGAATGGCGGCAGCTTCTGGAAGCTGCAAAAGGCAAGGAAATGGCTTCTTCCCTGGAACCCATAGAAAGAAGTCAGCCATGCTGATACCTTTCTTTTAGCCTGGGATGACCCATTTTGGACTTCTAACTTCCACAACTGTAAGATAATAAGTGAATATTATCTTAAGCTGCCAAGTCTGTTGATAATGTTTCATAGGTTTATTGATAATTTTTTGATAATTACAGCAACCATAGGGAATATTATGGAAATATCTAATAGCGTCTTTAGAGACAAGTGATTGTTCACACCATTGGGCAAACTTTTAACTCTGGATATTGTTTTTATCAACCCTCCTGTAGATATCATTGGATAATGCTTGTACTCTGTAGCATGCTGGATTGAAACCTCCTTGGGAGTGTCCTGGGTATATTCTGAAACCAGCCCCCATGTATGGAGGGCAGGGAGAGATCGAAGAAGAGACAGGCCACTCTAGATTGGGAGGTGGTAGGTTTAATAAGCAAGAAAAATTGTCTTACAAGATTTGTCTTGAGTGGCCACAGATGCATACATCTCTGCACCCACTCACCAAATCTTAAAAGTTTATATGGAAGCTCTAACTGGATTCAGTCACATGTACCATCCAGAGAGTTACAACACCACATTCCTATCCCATGGCTGCAATGTTGGGGCAGTTTTGGGGAGCAGTGAAGACAAGCAGAATGCACATTCCAAGGACTGTGAAGCAGTGAGGAGCCTCCAACTGCCCCAAGGTCTAGCTTGCAGGTCAACCAGATGTCAAGTCTTCTTGATGACCTCCTCCAACAATGAGATTTCAGGTTTTTTCATACCTACTTACCTCCCTAGTTTTCATTTTTTCCTACAAAAATTTCTTTAGTCACACCAAACTGTTTCTCTTTCCCAAAACTTGCCATGGTTTACCATATCCCCAACTCTGGAAGTTTCCTCCTTATTACCATCATTACCCTGACAAACATTTTGTTACCCCCAATATGTCTTTATCTATGAAGCCTTCCTGGGCTCACTCAATGAATTAATCACTTCCACTTCTGTGTCACCACTTGGTGTAGCACTTAACCTATTTTAACATTCATCACATTTTATTGCAATTATTTAGGCCAAGTGCGGGACATTCACCATACTTAGCTGTGTTCTTCATTAATGGCAAGTACCCTTTCTCTTTTTTTTGCTTCCTGAATCAATGTTACTGCCTTCTTCTGCCTTATGAGTACGTGACTGATAGGAGGTCCAGATCCTCTGAATAGCCTGGCTTTTGCTTTGGGTATTCCACACTGGAAACCCATTCGGTGAACTGGCTTTTTCAGGTAAAGCCCTCTGTGCTGGTCTCTAACCATCAGGGAGTTCAGTGGAAAAGATGGCCCAGCAATCTCAGTTTGGCGCAATATAACAGATAGAAGAATTAGGACCAGTGTAGCCTTGAGTTCAGACTATGGCTTCAACTCAGTTTTTCCAGGGAAGACCTCTGGGGATTTGTAAGGAGCTTACAAAACTACTAATAAAGAGTGATTTATTTTCCATTTCACTGTTATTCCTCATGTACTACTCCCCTGTTTGGTAGTGAGACAAGTATTAGGATTTTAGACTCAATCTCCTCAACTCCTAAAACATATCACAAATTCTGTTAGATTAATTTATAAACTCTTCTTTTCTTGATAAATAAATGGGGATAAAAGGAGATTATAGGATCTCAAGGGATCAAATCAAAGGATTCAATAGTTTAAAGTTGGCCTCCATGAGAAGAATGGACACCAAAGAAGTACAAGATAAATTCCCTGTGAAAACTTGCTAGTAACTACACATAATAATCCCCTAATTTAAAAAATATATATTGCTTGATTACACTGTGTAAATATATTTACACACAATATATATAAACACATTTACACAGAATATACTAACTATAAAAAGTATTTTTAAAATGTATCAGCAAATACTCTACATCTGCATGCTAGGTGTAAGCAACAAACAGTACTTAGTAGTTTGATAACATCATTTCTTCAGTCCCTTTCAATTCAATGCCACTCTCCTAAAATTAGGCGATGACTCAACGTTTCTTAATTTTCTACATAGTCAATTTAACTTATCATACCTATCTTCTATGTCTTACACAGTAGGTGTCTTTTCTAGGTACCAGCATTATTCTCTAATTTCTCCAACACAAAATCTTTAAAGGAAGCATAAATTATGGATCCAGAAAGAGTACCCATTGTCCATGGTCTTCCTTTACCTGGAATGTCTTCTCCCCTGCAGATTCCACCCATCATCCAAGACTTCTCTTTATGAAGCCTCCTCTGATACATTTGGTCCTTACTGATTTCCCCAATCTACTAGAGCTATAGCACAGAGAGTGTGGACAGGATAGCACAGCGCTTAGTGGGAGTTATTGTGAAATTGTCATGCAGCGTTCAAACTTAAAACTTCTAGGTTTTAGATTACAGATAATGAGAGAAATAACTTAGAGAAGACATTTAAAGTGGGGAAA